>NC_057814.1:572161464-572442361 GCF_018294505.1 Triticum aestivum
ACCACCGCCCCCCACAACCACCGTCCCCACCCGAGCCCCTTCCTTCGCACCGGCGAACTCCGGCGAGCTCTGAAAAAATGACTGACCCAATTTTGAAAGTTAGTCTACTGTCATTTAACTATTGTGGAATATAAAAGGGGAAAACCATAAGCATTGCGAGTATAGTGTTGAGCGTGCCATGACGGATCTGAAGGTGCAAACCGGACAAAGGCAACTTCGCAAGCAATGTTTACTTTCAACTAGCAAGTAAGTGATGGACAAGAAATCAGAGTAAAGGAGTGGCGATCTATTTTCTTGCTGCGATAAATAAGTTGAGCAGATACGAAAGAGTACCACCTCTGGTGCGGCACCGTGTATGCATCTGCTGAGAATTTCATGGTGCTGCAGTAGCGATGGCTATCAGTGACGTGGAAGCAGATCTAGGAGGGTAGATGGTGGCGGCGGGGCGCGGTGGACGAGACGGTCGTAGGAGCGGCGCCGACAAGGTGGACGACGGCGGGGATGAAGCGAGAGGACGGGATGCAAGGATCCCGGTCCGAATCCATGGATGAGAGAGGTCGATCTCTTGTAATGGACGACGGCGTCGGGGTATCAGCTCCGGCATGGTGGAGGAGGACGGCGGTGGATGGGGTGGCGGACGGAGGAGGCTGGGGTGGAGAGGGTGTTTTGGCGCCCACGGAGTACGAATGGGGAAATGGGGGCAGAGAGGAAGGGGGAACCATGTCTTCAGGGCGCACTTGTCTCAAATGCGAGGAAATTTACAAACTTAGCCCCCGTTTCAAATTTCCTACATCACAGCAAAATTAGTCGGTTGGGGATAGGACGGTAATCTCGCATACACCAAATATTTGCCGATAAGAGTTTGTTTTTGGCGCCCACCGTCTATGAATCAGGGAGGGAGTCAATTTCGGCCGAGGTGACACTGTGTTTTGGCGCCCACCGTGTATGGATCCGGGTGAGAGGCAGTTATGTCATGTTTGAGTGAAATTACAAACCTACCCCTATCGAAACTTATAGAAATCGAGCCGATAGGCTTTGCATGTCAGGGATAGGCAGTAATTTTCATCTCGCGGATTTTTCTTTCGGGCGGTTACTGCGACTTTGCCAGCTTCGTTCAAATTTTTGCAGAGCAAGGGTGCACGTTTACCATGCCAACTCAATTCAAATCTAGTTTGTATTCTATTTTTGTTTGGGCAAGATCCATTTTCGATTGGAATAAAATTCTATATACATCATTTTTTATATATACTTTCAAAAGCACAACAAAAAATTCTGCTCCTTTATATGTACAATATGATGTACAAATACAATGGTCTCAAAATCATAAGGTTGAATTCAAACAATTTAAACTAAATTATGTTCTACTAAAATGTATGGATCAGTAATATCTACATATTAAATAACATAGATGCGCGTGAATTCATATGAGTATGCATGTTTGATAGATCAATTTGGGTTCGAGTACAAAGCACATGTATCATCATCTCGAATTCAAATATTTGAATCACTTTTATGTTGACTCCTTTCACGCCCATCTCTCTCGCATGCATGCTCCTTCATGTAGCTATCACTCTCTTTTCTCCAGCTCACCCGCACGCTCACTTCATGTTTCTCCTATCTTTGGAAACATGGTCTCTCGACGTCTCCCTTGAGAAGTGTCACACTCTCCCTATCATTATACATTACACGGTTTTCATTATCTCTCACGTCTCTACCGTTCTCTGGTATCACTAGGTACCTAAGCTTTCTTTTTCACCGCCACACACACAGCCTCACTCGTCTTTCACTTTGTCTTTCTCTCTATGGGGTTCTCTTAGACACTCTATATGTCTCTAGATATGACCACTAAAATTACTCTCTCTTGCAGACACAACATTTGTTGCGGTCTCCTTTCCATCTCCATCCCAGTTATAAAACTGACATTATTCATTTGTTTACCGATCAGACAAACTCCCCCCCTCTCTCTAACACACACACAACTCCTTCTTCCACTCCCCGACTACCGTCTCTGTCTCTCACACACACAAAACTCTCGCTTTCGCACCCCCGACTCGTATTTCTCTCACAAACATTTATCGACTAGCCTCTAGATAGGTTTATACACCCGCACACTCGTGCTTCCACTATCGCATACATGTCTCTCTCGCGCTCCTTGTATCTATGTAGATTTTGTTGGGGAACGTAGTAATTTCAAAAAAATTCTACGCACACGCAAGATCATGGTGATGCATAGCAACGAGAGGGGAGAGTGTAGTCCATGTACCCTCGTAGACCGAAAGCGGAAGCGTTAGCACAACGCGGTTGATGTAGTCGTACGTCTTCACGATCCGACCGATCCAAGTACCGAACGTACGGCACCTCCGAGTTCAGCACACGTTCAGCTCGATGACGTCCCTCGAACTCCGATCCAGCCGAGCTTTGAGGGAGAGTTCCGTCAGCACGACGTCGTGGTGACGATGATGATGTTCTACCGACGCAGGGCTTCACCTAAGCACCGCTACGATATTATCGAGGTGGATTATGGTGGAGGGGGGCACCGCACACGGCTAAGAGATCAATAGATCAATTGTTGTGTCTTTGGGGTGCCCCCCTGCCCCCGTATATAACGAAGCAAGGGGGAGGCGGCCGGCCTAGGAGGAGGGCGCGCCAAGGGGGGAGTCCTACTCCCACCGGGAGTAGGACTCCTCCTTTCCTTGTTGGAGTAGGAGAAGGGAAGGGAGAAGGAGAAGGAAGGAAGGGAGTGCCCCCCTCCCTAGTCCAATTCGGACTAGTCCATGGGGAGGGGTGCGGCCACCCTTTGGGGCCTTTCTCTCCTTTCCCGTATGGCCCATTAAGGCCCAATACGAATTCCCGTAACTCTCCGGTACTCCGAAACATACCCGAATCACTCGGAACCTTTCCGATGTCCGAATATAGTCGTCCAATATATCGATCTTTACGTCTCGACCATTTCGAGACTCCTCGTCATGTCCCTGATTTCATACGGGACTCCGAACTCCTTCGGTACATCAAAACACATAAACTCATAATATAACCGTCATCTAATTTTAAGCATGCAGACCCTACGGGTTCGAGAACTATGTAGACATGACCGAGACACGTCTCCGGTCAATAACTAATAGCGGAACCTGGATGCTCATATTGGCTCCCACATATTCTACGAAGATCTTTATTGGTCAAACCGCATAACAACATACGTTGTTCCCTTTGTCATCGGTATGTTACTTGCCCGAGATTCGATCGTCGGTATCTCAATACTTAGTTCAATCTCGTTACCGGCAAGTCTCTTTACTCGTTCCGTAATACATCATCCCGCAACTAACTCATTAGTTGCAATGCTTGCAAGGCTTTAAGTGATGTGCATTGCCAAGTGGGCCCAGAGATACCTCTCCGACAATCGGAGTGACAAATCCTAATCTCGAAATAAGCCAACCCAACAAGTACCTTCGGAGACACCTGTAGAGCACCTTTATAATCACCCAGTTACGTTGTGACGTTTGGTAGCACACAAAGTGTTCCTCCGGTAAACGGGAGTTGCATAATCTCATAGTCATAGGAACATGTATAAGTCATGAAGAAAGCAATAGCAACATACTAAACGATCATGTGCTAAGCTAACGGAATGGGTCAAGTCAATCACATCATTCCCCTAATGATGTGATCCTGTTAATCAAATGACAACTCATGTCTATGGCTAGGAAACATAACCATCTTTGATCAACGAGCTAGTCAAGTAGAGGCATACTAGTGACACTCTGTTTGTCTATGTATTCACACAAGTATTAACATCAATAATAAACATTTATCATGAAATAAGGAAATAAATAATAACTTTATTATTGCCTCTAGGGCATATTTCCTTCAGTCTCCCACTTGCACTAGAGTCAATAATCTAGATCACATCGCCATGTGATTTAACATCAATAGTTCACATCACCATGTGATTAACACCCATAGTTTACATCGTCATGTGACCAACACCCAAAGGGTTTACTAGAGTCAATAATCTAGTTCACATCGCTATGTGATTAACACCCAAAGAGTACTAATGTGTGATCATGTTTTGCTTGTGAGAGAAGTTTAGTCAACGGGTCTGCCATATTCAGATCCGTATGTATTTTGCAAATTTCTATGTCTACAATGCTCTGCACGGAGCTACTTTAGCTAATTCCTGCCACTTTCAATATGTATCCAGATGAAGACTTAGAGTCATCTGGACCAGTGCCAGAACTTGTATCGACGTAACCCTTTTACGACGAACCTTTTGTCACCTCCATAATCGAGAAACATATCCTTATTCCACTAAGGATAATTTTGAGCGCTGTCTAGTGATCTACTCCTAGATCACTATTGTACTCCCTTGCCAAAATCAGTGTAGGGTATACAATAGATCTGGCACATAGCATGGCATACTTTATAGAACCTATGGCTGAGGCATAGGGAATGACTTTCATTCTCTTTCTATCTTCTGCCGTGGTCGGGCTCTGAGTCTTACTCAATTTCACACCTTGTAACACAGGCAAGAACTCTTTCTTTGACTGTTCCATTTTGAACTACTTCAAAATCTTGTCAAGGTATGTACTCATTGAAAAAACTTATCAAGCGTTTTGATCTATCTCTATAGATCTTGATGCTCAACATGTAAGCAGCTTCACCGAGGTCTTTCTTTGAAAAACTCCTTTCAAACACTCCTTTATGCTTTGCAGAATAATTCTACATTATTTCCAATCAACAATATGTCATTCACATATACTTATCAGAAATGATGTAGTGCTCCCACTCACTTTCTTGTAAATACAGGCTTCACCGCAAGTCTGTATAAAACTATATCCTTTGATCAACTTATCAAAGCGTATATTCCAACTCCGAGATGCTTGCACCAGTCCATAGATGGATCGCTGGAGCTTGCATATTTTGTTAGCACCTTTAGGATTGACAAAACCTTCTGGTTGCATCATATACAACTCTTCTTTAATAAATCCATTATGGAATGCAGTTTTGTTTATCCATTTGCCAGATTTCATAAAATGCGGCAATTGCTAACATGATTCGAACAGACTTAAGCATAGATACGAGTGAGAAACTCTCATCGTAGTCAACACCTTGAACTTGTCGAAAACCTTTTTGCGACAATTCTAGCTTTGTAGATAGTAACACTACTATCAGCGTCCGTCTTCCTCTTGAAGATCCATTTAATCTCAATGGCTCGCCGATCATTGGGCAAGTCAATCAAAGTCCATACCTTGTTCTCACACGTGGATCTCATCTCAGATTTCATGGCCTCAAGCCATTTCGCGGAATCTGGGCTCATCATCGTTTCCTCATAGTTCGTACGTTCGTCATGGTCAAGAAACATGACCTCCAGAACAGGATTACCGTACCACTCTGGTGTAGGAGTCACAGGAACAGATTTCTGTGATGAACTACTTTCCAATAAGGGAGCAGGTACAGTTACCTCATCAAGTTCTACTTTCCTCCCAATCACTTCTTTCGAGAGAAACTCCTTCTCTAGAAAGGATCCATTCTTAGCAACGAATATCTTGCCTTCGGATCTGCGATAGAAGGTGTACACAACAGTAACTTTTGGGTATCCTATGAAGACGCACTTTTCCGATTTGGGTTTGAGCTTATCAGGATGAAACTTTTTCACATAAGCATCGCAACCCCAAACTTTAAGAAACGACAGCCTAGGTTTCTTGCCAAACCATAGTTCATATGGTGTCGTCTCAACAGATTAGACGGTGCCCTATTTAATGCAGCTGTCTCTAATGCATAACCCCAGAACGATAGTGGTAAATCGGTAAGAGACATCATAGATTGCACTATATCCAATAAAGTACGGTTATGACGTTCGGACACACCATTATGCTGTGGTGTTCCAGGTGGCATGAGTTTGTGAAACTATTCCACATTGTTTTAATTGAAGGCCAAACTCATAACTCAAATATTTTACCTCTGCGATCATATCGTGGAAACTTTTATTTTTGTTACGATGATTCTCCACTTCACTCTGAAATTCATTAAACTTTTCAAATGTTTCAGACTTGTGTTTCATCAAGTAGATATACCCATATATGCTCAAATCATCTGTGAAGGTCAAAAAATAATGATACCCGCCGCGAGCCTCAACACTCATCGGATTGCATACATCACTATGTATTATTTCCAATAAGTCAGTTGCTTGCTCCATTGTTTCGAAGAACGGAGTTTTAGTCTTCTTGCCCATAAGGCATGGTTCGCAAGCATCAAGTGATTCATAATCAAGTGATTCCAAAATTCCATCAGCATGGAGTTTCTTCATGCGCTTTACACCAATATGACCTAAACAGCAGTGCCACAAATAAGTTGCACTATCATTATTAACTTTGCATCTTTTGGCTTCAATATTATGAATATGTGTATCACTACGATCGAGATCCAACAAAACATTTTCGTTGGGTGTATGACCATAGAAGGTTTTATTCATGTAAACAGAACAACAATTATTCTCTAACTTAAATGAATAACCGTATTGCAATAAACATGATCAAATCATATTCATGCTCAACGCAAACACCAAATAACACTTATTTAGGTTCAACACTAATCCCGAAAGTATAGGGAGTGTGCGATGATGATCATATCAATCTTGGAACTACTTCCAACACACATCGTCACCTCGTCCTTAACTAGTTTCTGTTCATTCTGCAACTCCCGTTTTGAGTTACTACTCTTAGCAACTGAACCAGTATCAAATACCGAGGGGTTGCTATAAACACTAGTAAAGTACACATCAATAACGTGTATATCAAATATACCTTTGTTCACTTTGCCAGACTTCTTATCCGCCAAATACTTGGGGCAGTTCCGCTTCCAGTGACCAGTCCCTTTGCAGTAGAAGCACTTAGTCTCAGGATTAGGTCTTGGACTTGGGCTTCTTCACTTGAGCAGCAACTTGCTTGTTGTTCTTCTTGAAGTTCCCCTTCTTCCCTTTGCCCTTTTCCTTGAAACTAGTGGTCTTGTCAACCATCAACATTTGATGCTCTTTCTTGATTTCTACCTTCATCGATTTCATCATCATGAAAAGCTCGGGAATCGTTTTCGTCATCCCTTGCATACTATAGTTCATCACGAAGTTCTACTAACTTGGTGATGGTGACTAGAGAATTCTGTCAAACACTATTTTATGTGGAAGATTAATCCCACTTGATTCAAGCGATTGTGGTACCGAGACAATCTGAGCACATGCTCACTGCTTGAGCTATTCTCCTCCGTCTTTTAGCTATAGAACTTGTTGGAGACTTCATATCTCTCAACTCGGGTATTTGCTTGAAATATTAACTTCAACTCCTGGAACATCTCATATGGTCCATGATGTTCAAAACGTCTTTGAAGTCCCGATTCTAAGCCGTTAAGCATGGTGCACTAAACTATCAAGTAGTCATCATATTGACCTAGCCAAACGTACATAACATCTGCATCTTCTCCTGCAATAGGTTTGTCACCTAGCGGTGCACCAAGGACATAATTCTTCTTTGCAGCAATGAGGATAAACCTCAGATCACGGACCCAGTCCGCATCATTGCTACTATCATATTTCAACTTTGTTTTCTCTAGGAACATATATAAAACATAGGGAAGCAACAACGCGAGCTATTGATCTACAACATAGATATGCTAATACTACCAAAAATAAGTTCATGATAAATTAAAGTTCAATTAATCATATTACTTCAGAACTCCCACTTAGATAGACATCCCTCTAATCCTCTAAGTGATCACGTGATCCAAATCAACTAAACCATGTCCGATCATCACGTGAGATGGAGTAGTTTCAATGGTGAACATCACTATGTTGATCATATCTACTATATGATTCACTCTCGACCTTTCGGTCTCAGTGTTCCGAGGCCATATCTGTTATATGCTAGGCTCGTCAAGTTTAACCTGAGTATTCCGCGTGTGCAACTGTTTTGCACCCGTTGTATTTGAACGTAGAGCCTATCACACCCGATCATCACGTGGTGTCTCAGCACGAAGAACTTTCGCAACGGTGCATACTCAGGGAGAACACTTAGACCATGATAATTTAGTGAGAGATCATCTTATAATGCTACCGTCAATCAAACCAAGATAAGATGCATAAAAGATAAACATCAGATGCAATCAATATAAGTGATATGATATGGCCATCATCATCTTGTGCTTGTGATCTCCATCTTCTAAGCACCGTCATGATCACCATCGTCACCGGCGTGACACCTACGCATCAAAACCACAACGATAGTGTGTCAAGTTGGTGCTGTTTTAACCTTCGCAAGGACCGGGCGTAGCCACACTCGGTTCAAATAAAGTTGGAGAAACTGACACCCACTAGTCACCTGTGTGCATAGCACGGCGGTAAAACCAGTCTCGCGTAAGCGTACGCGTAATGTCAGTCCAGGCCGCTTCATCCAATAATACCGCCGAACCAAAGTATGACATGCTGGTAAGCAGTATGACTTATATCGCCCACAACTCACTTGTGTTCTACTCGTGCATATAACATCTACGCATAAACCCGGCGCGGATGCCATTGTTGGGGAACGTAGTAATTTCAAAAAAATTCTACGCACACGCAAGATCATGGTGATGCATAGCAACGAGAGGGGAGAGTGTAGTCCACGTACCCTCGTACACCGAAAGCGGAAGCGTTAGCACAACGGGGTTGATGTAGTCGTACGTCTTCACGATGCGACCGATCCATGTACCGAACTTACGGCACCTCCGAGTTTAGCACACATTCAGCTCGATGACCTCCCTCGAACTCCGATCCAGCCGAGCTTTGAGGGAGAGTTCCATCAGCACGACGGCGTGGTGACGATGATGATGTTCTACCGATGCAGGGCTTCACCTAAGCACCGCTACGATATTATCGAGGTGGATTATGGTGGAGGGGGGCACCGCACACGGCTAAGAGATCAATAGATCAATTGTTGTGTCTTTGGGGTGCCCCCCTGCCCCCGTATATAAAGGAGCAAGGGGGGAGGCGGCCGGCCTAGGAGGAGGGCGCGCCAAGGGGGGAGTCCTACTCCCACCGGGAGTAGGACTCCTCCTTTCCTTGTTGGAGTAGGAGAAGGGAAGGGAGAAGGAGAAGGAAGGAAGGGGGCGCCCCCCCTCCCTAGTCTAATTCGGACTAGTCCATGGGGAGGGGTGCGGCCACCCTTTGGGGCCTTTCTCTCCTTTCCCGTATGGCCCATTAAGGCCCAATACGAATTCCCGTAACTCTCCGGTACTCCGAAAAATACTCGAATCACTCGGAACCTTTGCGATGTCCGAATATAGTCGTCCAATATATCGATCTTTACGTCTCGACCATTTCGAGACTCCTCGGCATGTCCCTGATTTCATACGGGACTCCGAACTCCTTCGGCAGACCCTACGGGTTCGAGAACTATGTAGACATGACCGAGACACGTCTGCGTTCAATAACCAATAGCGGAACCTGGATGCTCATATTGGCTCCCACATATTCTACGAAGATCTTTATCGGTCAAACCGCATAACAACATACGTTGTTCCCTTTGTCATTGGTATGTTACTTGCCCGAGATTCGATCGTCGGTATCTCAATACCTAGCTCAATCTCGTTACCGGCAAGTCTCTTTACTCGTTCCATAATACATCATCCCGCAACTAACTCATTAGTTGCAATGCTTGCAAGGCTTTAAGTGATGTGCATTACCAAGTGGGCCCAGAGATACCTCTCCGACAATCGGAGTGACAAATCCTAATCTCGAAATATGCCAACCCAACAAGTACCTTCGGAGACACCTGTAGAGCACCTTTATAGTCACCCAGTTACATTGTGACGTTTGGTAGCACACAAAGTGTTCCTCTGGTAAACGGGAGTTGCATAATCTCATAGTCATAGGAACATGTATAAGTCATGAAGAAAGCAATAGCAACATACTAAACGATCGTGTGCTAAGCTAACGGAATGGGTCAAGTCAATCACATCATTCTCCTAATGATGTGAGCCCGTTAATCAAATGACAACTCATGTCTATGGCTAGGAAACATAACCATCTTTGATCAACGAGCTAGTCAAGTAGAGGCATACTAGTGACACTCTGTTTGTCTATGTATTCACACAAGTATTATGTTTCCGGTTAATACAATTCTAGTATGAATAATAAACATTTATCATGAAATAAGGAAATAAATAATAACTTTATTATTGCCTCTAGGGCATATTTCCTTCAGATTTTTCTTCCCTTCTTGAGACATGCCCTCTCGATCATGCACACACACACTATCGCCTCATTTTAAGATGATACCTCTCGCACACACACTCTTTGTGTCTTTGTCACACATGCACTCCGTCCTCCTCCTCTCTCCCTCTCTCTCACACACACATGGGCTTTTTGCAACAACTAGCAAGATGCCAATGCGTTGCACAGAACATCAAGATGCATTTGTATGAGTAGTTTATCTTGTGGGAAAAAAGGATGAACGAGGGAAGGCCTTATTTGCAAATGTGGAGAGGGGTGTGGGTAACTTTTTGCAAAATTGCCATAGTTTCCTTCCTATCCGTGAGATATAAATCAGACGGCCTATATTGTAGGATGGCAGGCACACCATCATCACCAACTCTGTTTTTTATCTGTACTCTTATAAACAGCATAGTCGGTGATGATGGTGTGCCTGCCATCCTGCAATATAGGTCGTCCGATCTATATCTAACGGATAGGAAGGAAACTATGGCAATTTACCCGCACTCCTCTCCACATTTGCAGATAAGGCCTTCCCTCGTTCATCCTTTTCTCCCACAAGATCTTGATGTTCCGTGCAACGCAAGGGCATCTTGCTAGTAAGAGTAGAAATTAGACATATACCACTTCTCGAATCTTGAAACCAACAACATTCCTCCCTTATCTCATCAAAGCCGCCAAAGGAATATATTTGAGTGAAACATAACATATTTTTAGTGATATACGTATTTCAAAACTAGACTCTTTTTTCTATCAAATCGGTGAATATGTATTAATCTACTTTGATCGTGTGGCAACGCATTGGCACATTGCTAGTAGTTATTACCACTGTATGATTTTTTGGACACCAGACAAACGGTGGAGTACATATACGAAGAGAAGAGGCGCACGCACGTTGTCAGTCTCCCGCTGTCTCGCACACATGAGAGTTACGTAAAGGCACCATTAACAAATAAACCCTAAAACCCTAGGTGCACGATTGCTGCATGCTTGAGTACCGGGTACGTGGTGGAGCGCACCTTTGTAGGAATAGTCAGCTCGTGTGATAATTTGGTCTGCAGGAGTTGATGGTCGGGACCATATGTGAATGACCTGGAGGCGGTGGCTCGCCAGTTGCCACACATCGAGTAGCCATGTTTAAAATATCATTTTTAGCAGGGTAAGAGTTCCAATTTTCACTGGCGCGTTATAAGTACTAAGTAGTTTTTAGAACGGTTGCTATGGAGCGAAAATGGAATTCATAACTACTACTCCCTCCGTTCCAAATTAGTTGACTTGAATTTGTCTAGATACAGATGTATCTATACTTGTTTAGTGTCTAGATACATTCGTGTCTAGATAAATATGGGTCAAGTAATTTGGAACGGAGGGAGTACCTCCTTGGCGTATGGTGGTATGGGTTTATGTTGCGAGATGTTGAACCTGGTAGTTTTAGGGAAAATACTATGGTTTAGATGTTGGTTTTCAGTAATGAAAATCAGAAGGGGGAAACCCTTCCTTGATAAAAAGAACTACTACCTCCGTTCTGGTTTACTAGTCCCCATCGTATTTTGGGTCAAAGTTTGTCCACGAATTTTACTTGTAAAATGTGAATGGAAAACGAGATTTTGTTATACCCAAACAAAAAAGGACTGGAGCGAGTGATTGCTCTGACACGGACACGACCTCTCATAGCGCAGGCATTGAACCGGCGCGCCGGCCAAGAGGGCCCTACTCACTGCAGGCCCGGCTGAACACGCCTCCTCGCCGCATGCAACCGGCTTCAGACTGCCCCACCTGCCTCCATTGAATACGCGCGTGTGCCGGCAACACGTCCTTCCGCGAGCCGGCCGGCATTTTAGAACACAAAATGACCAAAATATAATTAATTACGCATGGTCTTGAGTTGTTGTGCTTGCACTGGTAGAAGGAACTAGAGGTTTTTCTTTATTTATAACTCTCCTCACATTTTTTGGCTTTGAAGTGAATCATGGTTATGGTCATTATCTATAAATGTGCAGTTATGTGTGAACATGAGTTTGATGTGGAAGTTGAACTTGGAATGTCGGGCTTGCGCGCGAACTATACCATGTCCAATGCTTCGTCTGTTATTGTTTGGAAAGTAATTGCTGTTATTACATGACCCGAAAAAAATTATTTTGTGCCACATCAGTAGATGCACGGACATCACAACAGGCATGCTGACTGGATAAACATTTGAACCTAGCTATTATGAAGGAAATTTTGTATTGACAACAGTTTTAGATAGCAGGAGACGCCTAGCCTGCTCTGCCTCTGCTAGCTTATTTCTGGCTTTCCATCTCTTCTTTGGCTTGGGTGAAGAGAGCATCTTATTGCTCTTTTCGCTTCTTTAGGAACTCAGCTACATTCTCAAGGGCTGCTGCATGCTTTCTTTCGGCCTTTACTAGAGCCACAAGGACACGAACAGCTGACGACTCCACCTGGCTTGTGTGTAATCCAGCATCATCTGGGAATTTGCACCTTGTGTCTAATCCAGCATCATTAGGGAACTTGCACCTTGTGTGTAATCCAGCCTCATTTTGGAAACATGATGTCGAGGTTGACCATACTTCCCTCCTCGCAGGAACTGCATCCTGACATGAAGTTACTTCTTTTTTAGATCAATACTCAGAGCAACCCAGATCCATTTAGTAGAAGCCAGATAAACAGGACTCGGAGAAGTGAATTCAAAAGGAAAAATATAAAAACAACTACAAGGTGAGAACACCCACTTCCTACATCAAGCTAAAAACGAAAGCATTAGGATGATTAAGACTCTTCTTATTACACATCGAAGAACACGAGGCTAAGAGAAACAGAAACTACAACATATACACATTGAAGAACACGAGGCTAAACGGAAGTAATTGAAAGGGTGTTACTTACCAAAGCTCGTTTTACAGGTTCGGTATCCCCAATATCCCGTGTTTGGTCTTCATTGCTCCTCTGCATGTTCGCACTCGTGGTTTTAAAATCTCAACATGGCATGAAAAATATACTACTACTAATACTCACGCATCTTGTGGGCAACATTAAAGCACTCGTCTGCCATGTTAGAGCATCTCCAACAGAAGCGCAACGCGCGGCGCTTTAAAAAAGCGTTTACAGTGCTGAGATCTAGAAGTAGAGATAGAGAGTAGAGGATAGTTCTCAGCATAGATATAGCGTAGATAAATAAAAAAATAGATAGTTCAACTACTCCTCGTCGTCCGGCTCCTCCTCGGTGATGTCCTTCTCCAACGTCTCAATGTAGGCATGAAGATACTAATCGTCGTCGGATTCCCAGGGCGACGCTGCTCCTAGCCTCATGTTGAATTGAGCGTCCGCTTTTCGCGTACGCTTGTCCTCGCGATAGGCGGCTCGCTCCGCCCTCCTCTTCTCCCTCTTCGCCCTCCTTTGCGCGTAGAACTCACGCTCATTGATGATGTCCTGCGGGAAGCGTTGGTGCCACAGCGCCATGGCTTCCTCGTCCATCTCGGTGATGCCGAGATGGTGCTCCCGCCTCTGGCTGTCACGACGATCCTCGTCGGTGATAAGCCGCGGCAGAGACGCGAGGTCCTGCGCCTGCTCCCGCATCGGCACGTTGGGGAAGTTCAATGTTCTATGAGTCCACCGGAGGTGCCACACCGCCGCATCGTACGCACGGGCGGCCTCGTTGGCGGTGTCGAAATTCCGAGGCCGAGGCGCATCCGGCGGATAGGAAGGAAACTATGGCAATTTTCCAGAAAGATACCCACACCCCTCTCCAGATTTGCAAATAAGGCCTTCGCTCGTTCATCCTTTTCTCCCACAAGATAAACTACTTATACAAATGCATCTTGATGCATGCAACGCATGGGCATCTTGCTAGTTCTAAAAAAACTTTCCATCATTTGCCACACTACTGGTGGCGGATGAAGAACCTACCCAAGCATAGCGCGATATAGGAGCGAGGCACAATTACAAGGTGATATTCTGTTGGACAATTGAGGCTATAACAAATTACTTTTACGGGAACAATAGCAACCAGGAAATTTGAAGGGTAGGTATGAACAAAATTGGAACTGCACATGTACTGCTAAGTGATTCAATACACACATTACCAATCGAGGAGGAGAACGATGGTCGTGGCGGCCTCTGTGCATCATGGTCGGCAACGGGAGTCAGTTCATTGTCCACGATGGTGGTGCTTCTGCGCTTGGCGTCGACTTCCAAGAAGCAGATCCGAGACCGTGGAAGACGGTGCCTGGGAAGAGGCTCCGTGTACGACGACGACGGTGGACCGGCTCCAGTGCGGTGCATGAGGTCGTCGATGAGGCAGATGCGCTGCGGTGGACGAGTGCACCGATGTAGAAGGGGAGGAGCACGAAGGCTGCATTGCCATGGAGAAGTCTATTTTGCGGTGGGGATAGAAAATGGGGAGTATTCAGGTGTACTACTCTGGGTGCCAGGGTGGGGTTGGCTAGGTAGGATGAACCTGAAGTTATGAAAACAGCCCCCTACCAAGCATCATCCGTACGCCTGTTCCGAAGGCTATGATGGTAACTTTGCACTGCTCGAATCATGGTCGCGGGAGATTTTCCCGCCGACCTCAAAATTTTGTGACACTGAACTCCCGGTGTGGCGTGCTGGGTGATTGGGCTAAGCAACTCGCGAGTAGTACTAGTAACTACTAGTACTCCCTCCGTTTTTATTAACTCTGCATATTAGGTTTGACCAAAGTCAAACTTCCTAAAGTTTGACCAAGTTTATAGAAAAATATAAACATTTACCATAACAAATATGTATGATGTCAAAGTACATTCAATAATGAATCTAATGTTATTTATTTGTTATTGTATATGTTAATATTTTTTGTTATAAACTTTCTGAGAGTTTACAAAACTTGACTTTGACCAATGCTAATATGCGGACTTCAATAAAAATGGAGGGAGTAAACATTTGTTTTCTTAGTTTGTAGTGAATTAATCATTTGTTGTAATTGTGAAATAAATATATTAGGCTACTGACTTCGAATGTAATGGTCTATAAAATTCAATAGTTACAATCATTGTTGAATTCCAAGATGTATACGAGGTCTATAGTACTTCACAATATGCTCAAACTCACATAATCCTAGTCAAATGAGAATCTAAATGCATTTCATAGTTATTACTTTGTAGGATGCAACAAAACCAACCATAACTCTACATCATCCATTATAAAAGCAACATTTTGAACACATCCCAATGTGTGAATGAAACGTGTAGAGAGAGCTTGCGAAGATGGAGCAGATAGGGCGGGAAAGATTGTATGTACGTATGTGGACGAGAGAGTAGGAGACAAACCTAACGAGACAGAGAGAGAGATGGAGAGAGAAAGAGAGAGGAAGAAGTTAGGTCTGTGAGAAAGATGGAGACATGTAATATACGTGAGATGCGTGTGCATCCGGATTCTGTACACGTGGAAGGAGAAGAGACAACAGGTTTGATGAGAGAGCTGGAAAAACATGGACGAGAGGGGAAGGATCTCGTGGGTTGAGGGATTGATAATTTTGTGCGGGGGAGAGAGGGATTGGTAACTTTGTGCGGGAGAGAGAGGGGGGAGGAGTCAGTCAGCCGTCGTCATACATCCTGCTTCCAAATGGCCCCGCATTCTCTAGTGTAGTGTGGTCGTCGTCTTCGATCTCCTCGACGCCCTCTTTGAAGATTGAGGTGTTGTGCATGCTGGGCTGCAGAGAGGCACAAGCGAGAGTGGTCGCCATATAACCTTGGATGGGGATGAATTGTGTGCTCAAGGGAGGGGGTGTGTGTGCGGTGTGTGTGTGTGTGTGTCAGATATTGAGAGAAATCAAACCTATGGAGAGAAATGTGTGTGTATGTGACGGAAAGCTACATGCTAAATAGGGTTTTCACGAAGAGATTGTGCGTGCGAGATAGAGAGCGATGTGCAGGCCTTGAGGTGGGCAGGGGCCAGCTGAGGCTGTCAAAATGTGCATGTGTTACATGCGATCGTGCGAGGGACGGACGAATCGAGAGAGATGGTTGTTGTGTTACGGATGCTCCTCTCTCTCTGTCTCACACACACACAAGTAAAATAGAAGACCGTTCTCTCATGTATATGAAGTAAATATGCCCTAGAGGCAATAATAAAGTTATTATTTATTTCCTTATTTCATGATAAATGTTTATTATTCATGCTAGAATTGTATTAACCAGAAACATAATACATGTGTGAATACGTAGACAAATAGAGTGTCACTAGTATACCTCTACTTGACTAGCTCGTTAATTAAAGATGGTTATGTTTCCTAACCATAGACATGAGTTGTCATTTGATTAACGGGATCACATCATTAGGAGAATGATGTGATTGATTTGACCCATTCCGTTAGCTTAGCACTTGATCGTTTAGTATTCTGCTATTGCTTTCTTCATGACTTATACATGTTCCTATGACTATGAGATTATGCAACTCCTGTTTATCGGAGGAACACTTTGTGTGCTACCAAATGTCACAACGTAACTGGGTGATTATAAAGGTGATCTACAGGTGTCTCCGAAGGTACTTGTTGGGTTGGCGTATTTCGAGATTAGGATTTGTCACTCCGATTGTCGGAGAGGTATCTCTGGGCCCACTCGGTAATGCACATCACTGTAAGCCTTGCAAGCATTGTAACTAATGAGTTAGTTGCGGGATGATGTATTACGGAACGAGTAAAGAGACTTGCCGGTAACGAGATTGAACTAGGTATTGAGATACCGACGATCGAATCTCGGGCAAGTAACATACCAATGACAAAGAGAACAACGTATGTTGTTATGCGGTTTGACCGATAAAGATCTTCATAGAATATGTGGGAGCCAATATGAGCATCCAGGTTCTGCTATTGGTTATTGACCGGAGAAGTGTCTCGGTCATGTCTACATAGTTCTCGAACCCGTAGGGTCCGCACGCTTAAACTTCGGTGACGATTTGTATTATGAGTTATGTAATTTGATGTACCGAAGTTAGCTCGGAGTCCCGTATGAGATCGGCGACATGACGATGGGTCTCAAAATGGTCGAGAGGTAAAGATGGATATATTGGACGACTATATTCGGACATCGGAAAGGTTCCGAGTGATTCGGTTATTTTCGGAGTACCCGGGAGTTACGGGAATTCACCGGAAGAAGTATTGGGCCTTATTGGGCCATACGGGAGTAGAGGAGAGAGGCCAAAAGGAAGGAGGCGCGCCCCCCCCCCTCTGGTCCGAATTGGACAAGGGGTGCAGCCCCCTTTTCCTTCTCCCTCTCCCCCTATTTCCTTCTCTCCTACTCCGGAAAGGAAAGGGGAATCCTACTAGGACTTGGGAGTCCTAGTAGGACTCCCCACACTTGGCATGCCCCCTCTAGGGCCGGCCTCTCCCTCCCTCCTTTATATACGGGGGCAGGGGGGCACCTCTGGACACAACAATTGATCTCTTGATCTCTTAGCCATGTGCGGTGCCCCCCTCCACAATAATCCACCTCGATCATATCGTAGCGGTGCTTAGGCGAAGCCCTGCGTCGGTAGAAACATCATCACCGTCATCACGCCGTCGTGCTGATGGAACTCTCCCGTGAAGCTCTGCTGGATCGGAGTTTGCGGGACGTCATTGAGCTGAACGTGTGCTGAACTCGTAGGTGTCGTACGTTCGGTACTTGGATCGGTCGGATCGTGAAGACGTACGACTACATCAACCACGTTGTGCTAACGCTTCCGATTTCGGTCTACGAGGGTACGTGGACACACTCTCCCCTCTCGTTGCTATGCATCACCATGATCCTGTGTGTGCGTAGGATTTTTTTTTTGAAATTACTACGTTCCCCAACAGTGGCATCCAAGCCAGGTTTTATGCCTAAATGTTATATGCACGAGTAGAACACAAGTGAGTTGTGGGCAACACAAGTCATTTTGCTTACCAGCATGTCATACTTTGGTTCGGCGGTATTGTTGGATGAAGCCGCCCGGACCAACATTACGCGTACGCTTACGCGAGACTGATTGTACCGACGTGCTTTGCACAAAGGTTGCTGGCGGGTGTCAGTTTCTCCAACTTTAGTTGAACCGAGTGTGGCTACGCCCAGTCCTTGAGAAGGTTAAAACAGCACTAACTTGACGAACTATCGTTGTGGTTTTGATGCGTAGGTAAGAACGGTTCTTTCTCAGCCCGTAGCAGCCACGTAAAACTTGCAACAACAAAGTAGAGGACGTCTAACTTGTTTTTGCAGGGCATGTTGTGATGTGATATGGTCAAGGCATGATGCTATATTTTATTGTATGAGATGATCATGTTTTGTAACCGAGTTATCGGCAACTGGCAGGAGCCATATGGTTGTCGCTTTATTGTATGCAATGCAATCGTCCTGTAATTGCTTTACTTTATCACTAAGTGGTAGCGATATTCGTAGAAGCAATAGTTGGCGAGACGACAACGATGCTACGATGGAGATCAAGGTGTCGCGTCGGTGACGATGGTAATCATGACACTGCTTCGGAGATGGAGATCACAAGCACAAGATGATGATGGCCATATCATATCACTTATATTGATTGCAGATGATCTCTCACTAAAATTTCAAGATAAAAGTGTCCTCCGTGAGTATGCACCGTTGCCAAAGTTCGTCGTGCCGGGACACCACGTGATGATCGGGTGTGATAAGCTCTACGCTCATCTACAACGGGTGTAAGCCAGTTTTTGTACACGCATAATACTCGGGTTAAACTTGACGAGCCTAGCATATGCAGATATGGCCGCGGAACACCGAGACCGAAAGGTCGAGCATGAATCATATAGTAGATATGATCAACATAGTGATGTTCACCATTGAAAACTACTCCATTTCACGTGATGATCGGACATGGTTTAGTTGATTTGGATCACGTGATCACTTAGATGATTAGAGAGATGTCTATCTGAGTGGGAGTTCTTAAGTAATATGATTAATTGAACTTTAATTTATCATGAACTTAGTCCTGGTAGTATTAGCATATCTATGTTGTAGATCAACAACTCGCGTTTAGCTCCCCTGTTTTATTTTGATATGTTCCTAGAGAAAACTAAGTTGAAAGATGTTAGTAGCAATGATGCGGATTGGATCCGTGATCTGAGGTTTATCCTCATTGCTGCACAGAAGGATTATGTCCTTGATGCACCGCTAGGTGACAGACCTATTGCAGGAGCAGATGCAGACGTTATGAACGTTTGGGTAGATCAATATGATGACTACTTGATAGTTTAGTGCACCATGCTTAACGGCTTAGAGTCGGGACTTCAGAGACGTTTTGAACGTCATGGACCATATAAGATGTTCCAGGAGTTGAAGTTAATATTTCAAGCAAATACCCGAGTTGAGAGATATGAAGTCTCCAACAAGTTCTATAGCTAAAAGATGGAGGAGAATAGCTCAAGCAGTGAGCATGTGGTCAGATTGTCTGGGTACTACAATCGCTTCAATCAAGTGGGAGTTAATCTTCCAGATAAGATAGTGATTGAGAGAATTCTCTAGTCACCATCACCAAGTTACTAGAACTTCGTGATGAACTATAAATATACAAGGGATAATGGAAACAATTCCCAAAGCTCTTTGTGATGCTGAAATCGATGAAAGGTACAAATCAAGAAAAGCATCAAGTGTTGATGGTTGACAAGACCACTAGTTTCAAGAAAAAAGGGCAAAGGGAAGAAAGGGAACTTCAATAAGAACGACAAGCAAGTTGCTGCTCAAGTGAAGAAACCCAAGTCTGGACCTAAGCCTAAGACTAAGTGCTTCTACTGCAAAGGGACCGGTCACTGGAAGCGGAACTGCCCAAAGTATTTGGCGGATAAAAGGGTGGCAAAGTGAACAAAGGTATATTTGATATACAGATTATTAATGCGTATTTTACTAGTGTTCATAGCAACCCCTCGGTATTTGATACTGGTTTAGTTGCTAAGAGTAGTAACTCAAAACGGGAGTTGCAGAATAAACATAGACTAGTTAAAGGTGAAGTGACGATGTGTGTTGGAAATGGTTCCAAGATTGATATGATCATCATCGCACACTCCCTATACTTTCGGGATTAGTGTTGAAACTAAATAAGTGTTATTTGGTGTTTGCATTGAGCACGAATATGATTTGATCATGTTTATTGCAATACGGTTATTCATTTAAGTTAGAGAATAATTGTTGTTCTATTTACATGAATAAAACCTTCTATGGTCATACACCCAATGGTTTGTTGGATCTCGATCGTAGTGATACACATATTCATAATATTGAAGCCAAAAGATGCAAAGTTAATAATGATAGTGCAACTTATTTGTGGCCCTGCCGTTTAGGTCATATGGGTGTAAAGCGCATGAAGAAAATCCATGCTGATGGGCTTTTGGAATCACTTGATTATGAATCAGTTGATGCTTGCAAACCATGCTTCATGGGCAAGATGATTAAGATTCCGTTCTCCGGAACAATGGAGCAAGCAATTGACTTACTGGAAATAATACATACTAATGTATGTGGTCTAATGAGTGTTGAAGCTCCCGGCAAGTATCGTTATTTTCTGACCTTCACAGATGATTTGAGCAGATATAGGTATATCTACTTAATGAAACACAAATCTGAAACATTTGAAACGTTCAAAGAATTTCAGAGTGAAGTGAAGAATCTTCATAACAAGAAAATTAAGTTTCTATGATCTGATCGCAGAGGCGAATATTTGAGTTACGATTTTGGTCTTCAATTAAAACAATGTGGAATAGTTTCACAAACTCATGCCACCTGGAACACCACAGCATAATGGTGTGTCCGAACGTCATAACCATACTTTATTGGATATAGTGCAATCTATGATGTCTCCTACCGATTTACCACTATCGTTTTGGGGTTATGCATTAGAGACAACTGCATTCATGTTAAATAGGGCACCGTCAAAATCCGTTGAGACGACACAGTATGAACAATGGTTTAGCAAGAAACCTAAGCTGTCGTTTCTTTAAAGTTTGGGGTTGCGATGCTTATGTGAAAAAGTTTCATCCTGATAAGCTCAAACCCAAATCGGAAAAGTGCGTCTTCATAGGATACCCAAAAGTTACTATTGGGTACACCTTCTATCGCAGATCCGAAGGCAAGATATTCGTTGCTAAGAATGGATCCTTTCTAGAGAAGGAGTTTCTCTCGAAAGAAGTGAGTGGGAGGAAAGTAGAACTTGATGAGGTAACTGTACCTAATCCCTTATTGGAAAGTAGTTCATCACATAAATCTGTTCCTGTGATTCCTACAACAATTAGTGAGGAAGCTAATGATGATGATCATGTAACTTCAGATCAAGTTACTACCGAACCTCGTAGGTAAACCAGAGTGAGATCCACACCAGAGTGGTACGGTAATCCTGTTCTGGAGGTCATGTTTCTTGACCATGACGAACGTACGAACTCTGAGGAAGAGATGATGAGCCCAGATTCCGCGAAATGGCTTGAGGCCATGAAATCAGAGATGGGATCCATGTATGAGAACAAAGTGTGGACTTTGGTTGACTTGCCCGATGATCGGCAAGCCATTGAGAATAGATGGATCTTCAAGAGGAAGACGGACGCTGATAGTAGTGTTACTATCTACAAAGCTGGAATTGTCGCAAAAAGGTTTTCGACAAGTTCAAGGTGTTGACTACGATGAGATTTCCTCACTCGTAGCGATGCTTAAGTCTGTCCGAATCATGTTAGCAAATTGCCGCATTTTATGAAATCTGGCAAATGGATAAACAAAATTGCATTCCTTAGTGGATTTATTAAAGAAGAGTTGTATATGATACAACCAGAAGGTTTTTTCAATCCTAAAGGTGCTACCAAAATATGCAAGCTCCAGCGATCCATCTATGGACTGGTGCAAGCATCTCGGAGTTGGAATATACGCTTTGATAAGTTGATCAAAGGATATAGTTTTAATACAGACTTGCGGTGAAGCCTGTATTTACAAGAAAGTGAGTGGGATCACTACAACATTTCTGATAAGTATATGTGAATGACATATTGTTGATCGGAAATAATGTAGAATTATTCTGCAAAGCATAAAGGAGTGTTTGAAAGGAGTTTTTCAAAGAAAGACCTCGGTGAAGCTGCTTACATATTGAGCATCAAGATCTATAGAGATAAATCAAGACGCTTGACAAGTTTTTTCAATGAGTACATACCTTGACAAGATTTTGTAGTTTAAAATGGAACAGTCAAAGAAAGAGTTCTTGCCTGTGTTACAAGGTGTGAAATTGAGTGAGACTCAAAGCCCGGCCACGGCAGAAGATAGAAAGAGAGTGAAAGTCATTCCCTATGCCTCAGCCATAGGCTCTATAAAGTATGCCATGCTGTGTACCAGATCTATTGTATACCCTACACTAATTTTGGCAAGGGAGTACAATAGTGATCTAGGAGTAGATCACTGAACAGCGGTCAAAATTATCCTTAGTGGAATAAGGATATGTTTCTCGATTATGGAGGTGACAAAAGGTTCGTCGTAAAGGGTTACGTCGATACAAGTTTTGGCACCGATGCAGATGACTCTAAGTCTTAATCTGAATACATATTGAAAGTGGGAGTAATTAGCTAAAGTAGCTCCGTACAGAGCATTGTAGACATAGAAATTTGCAATATACATACGGATCTGAATTTGGCAGACCCATTGACTAAACTTATCTCACAAGCAAAACATGATCACACCTTAGTACTCTTTGGGTGTTAAATCACATAAACGATGTGAACTAGATTACTAACTCTAGTAAACCCTTTGAGTGTTGGTCACATAGCGATGTGGACTATGGGTGTTAATCACATGGTGATGTGAACTATTGTTGTTAAATCACATGGCGATGTGAGCTAGATTATTGACTCTAGTGCAAGTGGGAGACTGAAGGAAATATGCCCTAGAGGCAATAATAAAGTTATTATTTATTTCCTTATTCCATGATAAATATTTATTATTCATGCTAGAGTTGTATTAACCGGAAACATAATACATGTGTGAATATATAGACAAACAGAGTGTCACTAGTATGCCTCTACTTGACTAGCTCGTTAATTAAAGATGGTTATGTTTCCTAACCATAGACATGAGTTGTCATTTGATTAACGGGATCACATCATTAGGAGAATGATGTGATTGACTTGACCCATTCCGTTAGCTTAGCACTTGATCGTTTAGTATTCTGCTATTGCTTTCTTCGTGACTTATACATGTTCCTATGACTATGAGATTATGCAAGTCCCGTTTACAGGAGGAACACTTTCTGTGCTACCAAACGTCACAACGTAACTGGGTGATTATAAAGGTTCTCTACAGGTGTCTCCGAAGGTACTTGTTGGGTTGGCGTATTTCGAGATTAGGATTTGTCACTCCGATTGTCGCAGAGGTATCTCTGGGCCCACTCGGTAATGCACATCACTGTAAGCCTTGCAAGCATTGTAACTAATGAGTTAGTTGCGGGATGATGTATTACGGAACGAGTAAAGTGACTTGCCGGTAACGAGATTGAACTAGATATTGAGATACCGACGATCGAATCTCGGGCAAGTAACATACCGATGACAAGGGGAACAACGTATGTTGTTATGCGGTTTGATCGATAAAGATCTTCGTAGAATATGTGGGAGCCAATATGAGCATCCAGGTTCCGCTATTGGTTATTGACCGGAGAAGTGTCTCGGTCATGTCTACATAGTTCTCGAACCCTTAGGGTCCACACGCTTCAAGTTCGGTGACGATATGTATTATGAGTTATGTAATTTGATGTACCAAATCTAGTTCGGAGTCCTGGATGAGATTGGGGACATGACGAGGAGTTTCAAAATGGTCGAGACGTAAAGAGCGATATATTCGACGACTATATTCGGACATCGGAAAGGTTCCGAGTGATTCAGGTATTGTCGGAGTACCCGGGAGTTACGGGAATTCACCGGGAGAAGTATTGGGCCTTATTGGGCCATACGGGAATAGAGGAGAGAGGCCAAAAGGAAGGAGGCGCACGCCCCCCCTCTGGTCCGAATTGGACAAGGGGTGCAGCCCCCTTTTCCATCTCCCCCTCCCCCTCTTTCCTTCTCTCCTACTCCGGAAAGGAAAGGGGAATCCTACTAGGACTTGGGAGTCCTAGTAGGACTCCCCACACTTGGCGCGCCCCCTCTAGGGCCGGCCTCTCCCTCCCTCCTTTATATACGGCGGCAGGGGGCACCTTTAGACACAACAATTGATCTCTTGATCTCTTAGCCGTGTGCGGTGCCCCCCTCCACCATAATCCACCTCGATCATATCGTAGCGGTGCTTAGGCGAAGCCCTGCGTCGGTAGCAACATCATCACCGCCATCACGCCGTCGTGCTGACGGAACTCTCCCGTGAAGCTCTGCTGGATCGGAGTTAGCGGGACGTCATCGAGCTGAACATGTGCTGAACTCGGAGGTGCCGTACGTATGGTACTTGGATCGGTCGGATCGTGAAGACGTACGACTACATCAACCGCGTTGTGCTAACGCTTCCGCTTTCGGTCTACGAGGGTACGTGGACACACTCTCCCCTCTCGTTGCTATGCATCACCATGATCATGTGTGTGCGTAGGATTTTTTTTTGAAATTACTACGTTCCCCAACAGTATACACAACGTATCGGCATCTGTCTATGTCTCACTCATGCATGATCATTTGCACATTCACACCTCTCTACGTCTCTATCACACGCACACTGTCTCCACATTGCCCTTCCGCCACAACGCACATATGGACACATACACACGTTCTCTCTCAGTCACACACACAAAATGAGTATTAAGAAAACTAGGGCACACCTAAAACGTCCAAATCCAAATAAACATGAACTGGAGCTAAATTCAAATATATGGAAATATTGTAGTGTCAAGAACTTTTCCAGGAAAAAAAGTGGAGTAATATTTGGGGATTGTTTTCACACACACAAAAAGGTTCAGTGTATGTCCTTCAAGCGCGACACGATCGACCGCGCGGCCGCGGTTCACGCGCTTGCACAAGATTCCGTATCGTGGCTGTGGTAACTAATATAAGCGCTGCCTCAGTCTAATGTTTATGTGTATTAGTATAGTTTTCGTTTAAGTTTGACCAATCCTATATAAAACTAAACTAAGCTCCCATACGCGCACTCATCAATATGCCGCCGCCGCTGTTGCGCATGCCGGCGCCTGCCTGCTCCAGCCAATAATTTCTCGCCCATCACCCCCGTGTCGCCGCCATCCCTGTGCCATGAAGCCGAAGGCTCGCCTGCTCATGTCGTCTGCAGTCCCTCCTCGCGATGCTGCCGCGCTGCCAAGCACGCGAGCAGCTGGTGGAGCCGCGTCTATGCATGGAGCATACGAAGAGGAGGATGAGCGTGTGCTCCAGCACGCCGGCGAGGAGGAACTAGCGTGTCATTGTCATCTCCGCCCGTCCGGAGGAGGCGCGCATGGTGGCTGTCACGGCGGAAGCCGGTCGCGCCCGCGCCAAGCCCGCAAACCGGGTGCGGATGCGGAATCTACCTTCGAGACCTTGAATGCCACGTGGATCCTGCAGTCTGAAGGAGCAATTTGGGTCAGTCGACTCTTGTGAGACGTTGTATGCAACATGGATGGCTAGAAGGGCTTCGTCAACCTCCGAAACTGATGCACTGTTCATATTCTCAGCCCGCCACACGCCTAACCGCCTGCCGCCGCCGCCCCGCCCTCCCCTGAACCGCCTGCCGCCGCCATGCTCCCCCCACCCCTGCCATCCGTTTAACCCTGGGCACGATCCAATTTTTTCGGCGAACTGCATTCCACACCCAACACTCATAAGATAGATCATGGGCACCCTGCCACCCTAATATAGATGCTGGGGTAGCTTCTCTGTCGTCTTCTTCCTTCGCTCCGTCGAACTTCTTTCACAAATCGACTTACCCAAATTATACTACTAGTGCGAACGTATTAAGTATAGTAGGAACACGAAGATACGAGCAGTAGTACCAACTGCAAGAAGAACAGTAGTAAGACATAGTACTAGTACTACTGTACTTACTAAAGAGTTCAAATAACGAGAAAGAACATAAAGTTCAAATAATGAGAAAGAACATAAACATAGTTCTGTTGGGGGCTCAGCACAACACACCCCTGAAATAAAACTAAGCAACTAGTCCGCTTGACACTTTAGTAGAACCAGCATGAGCGACGGCACTGCCACCTTACTCGGAGTCCGAGTCCACGTCCTCGACTTCGTCCTCGTCCCTCTTCCTCTTCCTCTTCGTCGACGCGTCTTTGCTTGAACCGAACACCGGGCTCTGCTTCTTCATCCAACCCTTGTAGATATTTAAACAAAGGTAGGCATCCACTACTGCGTACAGGATGTGATCTTCATCTAATGTCTTTGACCCCCATGCATGATGAAACTCGTGGTGAGGTTTCCTCAGTTTAGCGTACGAAGGATCAATCATGGCTGCTGCCAGGGCCAGCATTGAAGGCTGAGAGGAGGACACCAGGCTTGCCTTCCAGAGATCGAAGGGCTGGCCTACAACAAGGCTTATCCGACCCAGGACATCCCTGTCGTTCCTAAAGTCTACAATAACGAATTTCACCCTTTCGTCCTTGAGGAAGTTCTTAAAATCTTGGCACTCAACGTCGGCATGGCATATGTGGTAGACCAAGCACACGTTATGTACGCAAACCTGGACCACGTCGGGTTTCTTCTTCTCTGCCTCCTTTAGAATCTTCTCTCTTTCTAGGACTGTGGTGTACTCAACATCTAGCCCAGCGACCCACTCATCCTTTGAACTGTTCAACATGCGTAGGAAGCGAGCAAGGCATGCTTTCACCGTCGCGGATCTACGTGTGTAGATGACGATGAAATCATCACCGGTGATGGCTCTAACCTGGTACTCAGCGGCGACCATGGAGATTTGGGAGGCCATGGATTTTGGAGGAGGGTTAGGAGAAGTTGAACTGGTGTAATGTGAAAGGACGGGACGACTGGGAGCGAACTGTTGTAAGGTGGTAGAAGACGGGGACGAGTAGGGCGTGTGAACGACGTGGGGTTGTTGGCTTGCCCGGTGGATAAACGGCTGCAAGCCCCCAAAGAGTTCTCGAGTACTATGCGGGACCCACTAGATGTCATGTCTACTAGACCCATATCGTAGACCTGACGGTATAGCTTCTGCCTATTCGCACGCCATGCCGGTGCGTGGATGTAACTTCACTTAACTCCGTCGACCGTCGCGCCTCCCACGACCTTCGCCTCCCTCGCGCGGTCGCGCCCTTTGAGACTTCGACCGGCTATAAATGAGCAATTTTTTTTGCCTGCTCCGCATGCATGATACTCCCTCTGGTCCTTTTTACTTCCGTCAACCGTTTGCAAAGTGTTTGACTTACAATACTGATTATAATTAGTATAAGAACTACATTTTATAATGAGTATAAAAATATTGATTTGACATTGTGAATGTTGATACATTTTTCTATAAGTTTGGTCAAAGTATAGGTACATTGACTTCAGACAAAACTTCAATGCACAATGCAGACTAGTTCCTCCGTCCAGGTGCGTGCCATGTCCTATCTAGTCATCACAACAAGGTTAGCTATTAGAGTACTACTACCTCCCTTCTAGTTTAAAGGGATCGATTCAAAATTTTCACCTACTCTTACCAAGATAGAGGCGGTGGAATAGTTTTTGTAGTCTGCAAAAGTACTCAACTAATGTTGTCGTTCTTCACAAAAAAATGTGTTTACCAATGCATTATCGCATTGCATGCATGCATGAACACTAGTTACTCTAACCCCCTCTCTTCTTTAATTATTTGCCACATTAGCATGTTTGATATTCCTGTCTGCATGATACCAGCTAAGATACCACCATTATGGCCAGCCTTAATCATCGCATGCAATAATTTAGTGCACCTTGAAATATGAACATGTGTGGGGCGTGTATGTTTTTAATGACTTGAGACTATACCTAGCCTGGCATGCAAGATGAGTTATTATGCACCGTTCCCCATACCTGCAGGAAGCCCGTTCATCTCCAAATCTTTTCCTCTCCATGTGTGAAAAGAATATGCCTGCTTGACTCTCCTTCTCCCTCTGGCGGTCCCACCACTCCACCCCGTGTTGAAAAAATCTGCATGCATGACTCTCCTCCCCCCGCGCTTGTCCAATCCGTTGTGACCAGCAATATTTCCACCCCTTCCCTCCCCCGTAATTTACTCCAATAAATATGCCCACATAGTTGTTACGTTAATCACACAACATATCTTACGGGACGCTGCTTCAGTTACTTAACTGCAGGTGCATTGGGTCACTGAGATATGGGCCCAACAGGGGTCTGGCCCACATGTCAGTGACACAACTGGACCTACAGTTATTTCAGTGCAACTCAGTCCATATCTTACATAGGTGTGCCATTGCTCGCTATAAATACTGCGCCTCCCACGGCATTTGGAAGAACGCTCACGTTCATCGCTATCTCCTCCCCCTCCCTCTCACGTCGACCACCATGGCATCGCCCCTCCCAAGCCCTACGCGCCCCTCGCTGCACCGCGCGGACGGTCACGCGTCGTCGTTTCGTTCCTCGCCGCCACTAGTCGAGGAGGACGCGTCGGCGTTCCGCTCCTCGCTGCGACGCGTCGAGGTGGACGCGTCGGCGTTCCGAATCTCGCCAGCACGTGCGTCGGAGGGCGCGTCAGCTCCCTGCTACGAGGAGAACGCCTAGCCCCCCAGCCTTGAGGAGCTTTGGAAAGAAATGGATGCCGCCTTGTGGGAGGCTTTGCTTCCGGCAGAGCGTGCCAAAATAGAGGCGGAGAAGAAGGCCGAGGAAGTGAAGCGCGCCGCGGAGCAAGCTTCCTGGCAGGCCTATGTCGCGTTCGAGAGAGTCAGACAATTGGCTCTTTGGAAGAAGGCTCGTGCGAGGGCCGTGAGGGTGGCAGAGGACGCCGGTGCCAAAGCCCTGAGTGCAGTCGGGCCCAAGCGCCTCATCTACGCTTGGCGATACGTGGACCGGGTGCATGGTTCCAGCAAGGAGGAGTACCTGTTGGCGCCGGA
Source organism: Triticum aestivum (assembly GCF_018294505.1). NCBI lineage: Eukaryota > Viridiplantae > Streptophyta > Magnoliopsida > Poales > Poaceae > Triticum > Triticum aestivum. The sequence goes on from NC_057814.1 coordinate 572,190,692, forward strand.
TCACCACACCAGTGAGATCGCCCTCACCTGCCGGCAAGCCACCAATCAGCACCTCGCAAGTTGCGAGGATGAGGAAGAGGTGTTGTGTCGGCGCGCTGGGAAACGGCCGTGCGCCAGGGCACTCATGGCGCGCCGCAAGCGCTCCTGCGAGTGTCGTGGCTTTTAGTAGGAGTATAATTTAGTTTCGTAAGGCGATCTCATTAGTTTTGGGACGCAATAAATCCCGAACGTTCGGGAATTATTAGCGTCCTCAATTAAGTATGTAAAAAGGGAAAGTTTGGAAACCTTGTGTATCCGTACGCATTTTGTAAGTACGTGCATATAGCACAAACTTTACTACACTCTCCGTCCCATAATATAAGAGCATTTTTTATACTTGTGTCGTGTCAAAACTGCTCTTATATTATGGGACGGAGGGAGTACTATCGCACTACACGTCTCTCTCTATATATGCTTGCAGACTGTGCTACTCCCTCCGTCCAGGTAAATAAGTCATCTTTGGTTGTGCACCGTGACCAAGAAGGAGGGAAGACTTATACACCTAGACTGAGGGAGTACTACTACTACTTATGTATGTGCAAATTCACGTTTTAACATTACGATGCGGTTTTTGTAAAAGTAGAAAAACAACGCTAGTCAAGCTTGTGAAACGATTCAATGCAAAACAAATGCAAAAATGCTCATTTGATTGTTTAGTTTTAGCTTCCTTCTCTGTGGTTATTTCTCTGTCATACTTTGTACAGAGTATCTCACTGGTCGGAAAGGCATGCAAATTCCCAAACCGCTTCCTACACCCTGTATCAATTTTTTTCCTAACAAGTTGTGCCGTGCAATTGGAATTCCAACTTGAGTACTACTACTAGTAGGAGTACCAGGGGCCAGTTCTTTTAGGCTTCTAGATTAGTAATCCCATAACTACTACCTTCGTACTGGTTTATGGTCCCCATTGTAATCTGTGACAAATTTTGATCATAAATTTAACTAATGAAATGTTTGTGCATGTCACATGCACTAACATTTTATCAGTTAAATCTTTGGTCAAAATTTAGCACAAATTACAATGGAGATGAATAAACCAGGACGGTGGTACTAGTAGTAGTTTAGAAGCCCAAATAAATGAGTGAGGTGCCTTAATGTTACTCTCCACTGTGACTAGTCTTATGGGAAAAGTTGGGGAAGAGACGGCTTATTTTTTAAGCCGCCAAAAGAACTGGCCCTAGGAGTAGTAGCTAGGGATACTAGGAGTTGTAGCTAGGGACCGAGTGTGCGAGATGAACCGAAGTAAATGCAGAGAGATGAAATGCAAAAAAGACGGAGGGATGTGATGGTTGCTTGTCCGTTTATTTTACCAGGCCACTTATTACTGGGAGTGGTTGGGTTTTGTGATATGATGGCTTTACTGCCGCGCCACGAGCGGGGTGAGACTCTCGTGCAGCGCCGCCCTCTACACTAGTACTATATCAGTCATGGTTTATTAGTCCCCCATTGAATTTGACTGAAAATTTAACTAACAAAATGTTAGTGCATGTCAACAAAAACTTTATCGTTGGATTCGTATTTGAACATAGTTTTCAATGATATAATTTTAGGTGACATGCATCAGCATTTATCATACTATATATAATGTTAGTTCAATTCTTGGTCGTACTAATCTATAGTAAGGTGCCCGTGCGTTGCACGGAACAGTGAAATGCATTGATTGGGGAGATGTTTATTTTGACAAAGGATGTGGGGGTCATCTCATGTGTAACGGGTATCGATAGGTTTCTTTGGATATTATTTCATCTCTAGAGCACACAAACATCCGGGTCAAATAGGTAAAAAACTATCTTTTGCAAACAAAAGCGTTCAACTGTTCAACCTGCAGCCAAAACTTGTGAATAAATAACACTTATTGTGCTTTGCAAGAAATGATCTTTAAGAATTAGTTTTTGAGTATCACTTGTTATACATGTTGGCTACAGATGACATGGCACTTTCTTATAGTCAATAGTTGGCTATACTATTAAGTATTGACCATGCCCTTATACACCTTGACGGAGGGATTAAATAAGGATGACTTAGAAGGGGGCAGAGGAGATGTAAGAAATGGTTCATCGTATGTCTTTCACCAGTACTGTAGTAAAATTTCATAGATGCAAGATTCTAGACTAAACCATAAATGGATACACTTTTATTCATGCGCGATACTCCAATAGAGCAAGATCATGCATGGAAGTCTCCACATGCTTAGGCAGTGGATTACATTGAGCGAAGACTAATGATCAACATTTAACTTGGTAATGCATATGTCCAGGTGAACCTCCTTGGAGTCCCCGTGCACCACGTTGGGGGGGAAATCATACCATGCGTCTTCCATGTCCACATCGGCGGGAAGGTCCCAGCTCGGCATAGTCCTAGTCAGCTTCATGTAGCCAGTGTCGCCGCCCATGTACCTCTGAGGGGTAGTAACAGTGAGCACGCACCCGTACATCGGCCTCGCGTGTTAGTGTCAGCGTCAGTGGCGTCGCCCCTGACGCACACTACAGAGACGGGCGGCGGCCTGCGCGGGCCTCGCCGGTGCCCATGATCAAGAGGAAGATGTTGTCGTCCTCTTCAGAGACTAGCAGGCGGCGGTGATCCTCCAGCGACTCCGGCACGGTGAACGGGTAGCACGTCTCGTACTTGATGTTCTCCGCCAAGCGCCAGTAGTGATCGCCGCATGCCTGAGTGAGGTGATGCACGATGTCCGCCGGCGAGCCCCAAAACGACATCAGGCACTCATAGCAGTAGACGAAGGGCTCCTTGGAGGCATCGACCAGGCCGTCCATGAAACGGGAATGGCTGTAGGGGACGTTGCGCCAGTTGAATATATGAGCAAGTTACTACGAGATTTAGTCCAAATAAGCACAAAATAAATCATGACGGCTATAAGAGAGATTAAACTAACCATGTGGACTAGCATAGTAGATGAACAGATCGAATCTAGGATACAGACTAGAAACATGAATTCTACCACGATTTCAAACAGGAAGGACAGAAAGACATACGGTGCAATGGGAGCAGCACCGTTGGCGTTGAGGTTGTCGCCCGTGTCATTGAGGAAGAGGTTGCTGAGGTCGGGTAAGAAGTCGTCGTCGGTGAAGTCGTCACTGCCAGCAGTCACGAGAGTGCGCTCCCCAAATTTCAACAACGCCCACAGAATGGAACGCGGGAGTGAGTGGCTGTAGGGGACATTACTGCCGCCGAATGGAGCGCAGGAGTAGCACACGAAGAAGTAGATGGTACTGCTCCCTAGTCTCTATCTCTACTCTTATCTCTATCTCTACTACTCTTCTTTGTTTTTATAATATACTAGTAGTAGCTGTCAAATCAAATAGTACCGCGTCATCCGCTGCACGCCCGGCTGAACACACCTCCTCGCCTCCATCAAATGCCTCCATTAAACCCGCATGCAAACCGAGAAACCTACTCCGGCCCATGGGAGGAATTTGCCCTTTGCCGTTGGAGAATAATAGAGTCGTGTCCAATCCATTTGAGTTAATTGCATGTATGATTCTCCCTCTATAAAAAGTTAATTGCATCCTTAATCTTGTATTCTAAGTACTCTGTGGGTTCCACTGTCAGTACAGTATACATGACTTGCAGGCTGGCTACAGATTCGGACAGAAAGTTAAAAAGAAACAAATCCATCCTTAATCTTGTATTCTAAGTACTCTGTGGGTTGCACTGCCGGTACAGTAGCGAAAGATGTATATATTAAAAAATATAAAAAGCTAAAGTTTAGGACAGAATTCGAACTCAGGTCATCACGCTACGAGCATCTGGCCCGGACCAGTACACCAGGTTTTCGTTGCGGATGATGCAAGAGATAAACCTTTATAACAATGAGCCCGTCCGTTGCAACTGATTCAAAGTAGAATAATACATATTCACAAATTTGAAACAAAACCGTTTAGTTTTGATATACATATCACTAAAAATATCTTATGTTTCACTCAAAATATATTCTTTGGGCCGTTTTGATGAAGTAAGGGAGGAATGTGGTTGGTTTCAAGATACTAAGGGGTTTTGTGTAAACTGGAGCAGAGAAGTGGGAATTGTTGCAAAAGGCCACAACTTACATCATAGCCGTTAGATGCAGATCTAATGGTCGGAAATGGCGGATGGCAGACACACCGTCATCACCAACTGAGTCTTTTATAGGAGTAGGACTAGAGAAAAAACCGATTTGGTTATGATGGTGTGCCTGCCATCTTATATATAGACCGTCTGATCTATATCTGGCGGATAGAAAGCAAACTATGACAATTTTACAAAAGATACCCACACCTCTCTCCACATTTACATACAAGGCCTTGCCTCGTTCATCCTTATCTCCCACAACCTCATTGCTGAGCAATTAAAAAAGGAAGTCTCTGGAACAATCTGGCATGGTGGCCGTTGTCGACGCCGTCCATCCCCATGCCTCCGCCTAGTCCAACCGCCAGTCACCACCATGCCCCACTCCTCCTCACCTTATCTATCATCTTTCTCGATATATCATTTTTTGATGAAATGGTCGAGATACCATTTTCTGATAAAATTCTTGAGATATCATTAGTTTTTACAAATGGGATTACTCCTGCATGGGTCAATCACAATAGGCGTTTTGTAAAAAAGGCATCTTGATGTTCCGTGCAATGCACGGGCATCTTGCTATTTTTTTTGCATATAATTCCAAACACCATGTAGACACGGTCCTTGACCATTTTACAACTATGTTAGTATCATTGTTAGTGGTCAGCCGGTGCAAGTTATAGCCCCGGGTGTTTTAACCTTTTTTTAGTAATGATATCTGGCAATTGTTCGCCACGAGCTCAATCCTGGCGAATCCCACGTAACCGTCAGATTTCCATCCGACGATGGCCTGTTTTTAAGCCATAGTATTTGACAAAACCGCCACCCTTACACATGTACTGTAACTATGTCAGGGGCGTTTACAACTGCCATGTCTCCCAGCGAACGTTTGCTGGGGATTGGAGTTAGCACCGATGGCGGTTCGTAGTCGTTCCACGCTCGGGCATTGAAGTTTGTAACTATTTTAGATTAGAATATACTACTCCTCTGGTGCTAGTAGTAGAGCAGAGTCCTACTCCACTACTACTCTACTCAAGCAAGTTAGGGCATAGTAGTAGGTATTGTAGGGAGTACCAGTACTGTCATCACTCAAGCAAGTTTTCTGGCATCAATATGACCCTACGCTGCTGGTATGTGTCTCGTAAGTCAAGCAGCGTGTTGTAGTCATCATCACCTGTCCACTTTCCGCAGCACATATTCGCTTCCCCATCTTTGTCCGCACATCTTTGTCCGCACATAATCTCATCCAATCTTGCATCCCCGCTAAGGTGCCTCCCCCCACGTCCGAAACCCAAGCACTAACAATGGCAGAACCGAGCAGCGTTCGCCAAAAGAGTGGCTGGAATTCGCTCCCCACAGAGGTAATCAAGCTCATTGTTTCGCGTGTGGACAATCTTAGTACCATGCCGCTCGCCGCGTGTGCGTCGGGGCTGTACCGTTTACTCAAAGCCCTCAGGCTGGAGCTTTTTAAGCTAGCTCCTTGCTTGTTGATGCCGCCTGATCTTCAAAAACGGCGTGTCACGCAGCATAACGATCGTAGGGTGGCGAGCATCAACCCCCTTGACTGCCATCCGATCCCCGTCACCCTCAACTACATTAACGGTATGTACTAGGTCGGCATGAACACGTCTTGGATGGTGCTTGTCGACGGTCGCGGCAGCTGGATGCTCGTGGAGGTCTACACCCGGCGATTGATCCCCCTTCCTTCGATTAACACTGCACTGCTTTGGCACCGCGGCCCAAAATACTCAGAATCTTACAGTAGCCAACATGATACCAAGTTTGATTTGCTCAAGGTTGTCATCTGCCAAGTGCCCACAAGATATGCGAATTATAAGACTTCAGGCTAATTGCGTCTTCAACCGCGGTCTTGCCTATCTGACAGGTCACTGCGGTAAGTGGATAAATCTGCACGTCCATCGCAGGATCATACATCCTCCATGGTTCTCTGATGCCATTGAACACACGGGCTTCATTTACGTTGTCGACTCCTTCTATGGCTGGACGTATTGCTGGCCTACTCCAATCATCGCTACAAACAGCTGTTACATTAGTATGTTACTTTCCTATGATATCATGATGGCTTGCTTATATTACTGTCAACATTTACTGCAAAAATATTCATGCTCATAACATGTTGTTCTTAAGATTGACTACATTAAGAGCCCTTTTTTATTTGACTCCAACTTGATATGATGTTCTAGGCCGCCTGGTGTCCCTACCCTTCCTAATCCTAGAACCTTTCAAAGAAAAGCGGCATGGCAGTTGCAGGTGGTTCCTGGCTCGATCAGACGACGGTGAACGATTGATGATCGTTCGACGTACCGGACGTGTTGTTTCGCGGAATACAATCACAATCACTACAAGGTCTTTGAGCAGGATCCCAGGTTCTCTGGGCCTTCAGGAATTTTTGACAGGAGGCTGGTAAGTAGCCTTGGTACGCGCTCTCTGTTTCTCGGACTGAATTATCCGATTAACCAGGAGATAACCGACGGCAAGGATCATGACGGCAGCGCGGTTTCGGTCATCAGGAAAAACTGTGTGTACACAGTGTACCATGCGTCTCTGCATGCACCATACCCTGATATGTGCCGCCACGCTCTGCAGCGCAAAGTAGGAGAGAGGGTCGCAAGTATCAGACTTCGACCTGCTGGCTGGAGTTTCCCCTGTCAGGCACCCATCTGGTTCAAGCCGTCAGCCAATCTTCACAGCTTAATAAATAGTAACGTCTAACTAAGCCAGTTAGTTAGATGCGTACACTTGGTGTAGTAGGATCTTTATTTAGTTTGATGCATACACTTGTTGTTTTTGGCTAGCCCTTTTGTAATGATGGCTGATGTTTGGTTTGGAAGAGAGAGCCGGGTCTTTACTCTTCTGGCCTGCTTACTGCTTCTGTTGCACCCCCGGCCCTGGTTGCTGCTGCTATTTTCAATGTACAATCAGTAGTATATTTTGTCTATTGGTTGAATAAATGTGTTGTTAGAATGACAAACACAATGTTTTGGAAGTTGTTGCACGGTCCGATCCTTTGGTTTTTTTAGGGAAACGGTTCGATCCTTTAGTGCCCCGTACCGTACGTAGCGCATACTATTTTTGGTACAGAACACATTTTCTACTTGTTGATAACATGCAGCCCACTGATGAAGGCCCAATAGAGGAGCCCATAATTAACTAGAAGGGAGGCTCTCACATGAATCTGGCCCAAGTACATGCTCATGGTCCCCTAAACATAAATAAGTAAATAAATAAAGCTAAATGCTCGTGCGCTAGTTCTTTAAATTCACGATTTAACAGGAGGATATTATGTCCTATGATATTGTCGTTACATTCAGTCGATATTATTCTTAGGCAAAGATAGCGACCAGTCTTCTCTCCCATCATTTTCTCCCTGCAACCAGCGGACCCATGCAAATCGTACTCAACGTCGTAAATAGTTCCGGTCCATTTTTACTTGTCAATAAGAATGTCCAACCCAGCCCAACACATTGGCGACGGCACTTTATCCTCCACCTTGGTGCGCTCGCCGCAGCGCCGCCGTCCAGCCCTGTCAACATAGTGAATCGGGAGAGGACTGTAGTTGTGAGTATGACAGTATGGACCCACCAGGTCCACTCCCGAACAAAAGCAAGCGCCTCTTTTACTACTCAGATGCACCCCTTGTTTTTTTACTCTAATCCACCCTGCTGATATCAGGGACCCACATCATTTTCAACGTATAGTCAATTAACGACAGAATTGCACAACTTTTTTAGTAGTAATTCGGAGGAGCATGCTATAAACAGGGTTATGCGGTCTCTGTGGCCCGTCTAACAACATGCCAGCCCAGCAATTTTTTCTTTGGGAAAATAGGTAGCCCAGTATTTCTTTTTGAAGAATACCCAAGCTAGGCCTATTTGTTTTCTCCGACTTACTGGGCTGCAAATCTTTCAAGATGAGGAAGGATGCATTCCGGCCTGGCCAAAGAGTATGGTTAGTGTCTGTTAAAAGTAATATCAAAGGGGTTGAAAATTCCAAAAAAAATAGCAAATGGGAAATTAGTTTCTTTTTTTGTTTTTGTTCTTCACTGATATTTTATATTTCATTGGATTTTAACATGACATAGTACTAATTTATATTTAAATTTGTTTTAGTATCGCTACTAATTTTTGGATTAAGAATATTTTGTTCCCCAGCAAAAATTTGTGAATTTTCAAAATTTCGCACATATTTAGTTCAATTTTTTAACCCTGGTACTGACTAGAAAATGGGCAGCAATTCTAAAAATGGAAAATGCATGGGCTGCGATAAATTCCATATGAATTAGAAAATGAGTAAAAATTATAAAAATAATAGCAAATGGGTTGTAGACGCCACAGATTTCAAGGCTGACTTGTTTACGCAAGGCTTTGTCAGTCAACACATGATTCTAGCAGCAGTGACTATTGGATGTCCATCCAACGGCCGACATGCTTCTTCAATCTCTGATCTTCCTGCTCCAGCCGCCTAAACTAGCGTCGGCGGGACTCCCTGCTCCCTCCTCTTGTGGCCCGCTGTGATGCCGCGCAGGCTTCACCGGCCCACCCTACTCCCTCCGCTGGCCTGGCCGCACGCAATTAACTGCCTCCTTATTACGCTAAAAAAATGATTCCTCCCACTGACATCTGGGGTGCACCAGTTGGGAGGCTGACCTGTGGGCCTACTAAGTTGACGCGTACGCAGTGCTTGTCAACTTAGTCAACAAATGATACTAGCAGCAGTGACCGTTGAATTTGAATCGAATGGTCCTGCTGCTTCTTCAATCCCTGCTCTTCTTGCACCAGCCGCCCAAACCAGCGCCGGTGAGACTGCCTGCTCCTGCCTCCAGTGGCCGGCTGTGCTGCCGTTGGGCCTCACCGCCCCCTACTACTCCCACCACTGGCCAGTCCCTGCAGCGACGGTAGCCTCACACCGCAGCCGAACCAGTGAACCCTCGTACTCCTCTCCGCGTGGGCGTCCACTGCCGCGTCTTTCCTGGCTCCGCATTGTCGCCTTCCTAGGCCTCACCGTCGTCCATCGCCCTGGTGCTCTCGGCGCGGCGTGGTCAACGTGGTCAAGGAACGACTTCCATCGGAAGAGTACTGTACGTGGAGAGGTTGACAACTAGGTCCACGGCCGCAGCAAGGAAGTGCCTCCTTATTATGCAGAAAATAATGATTCCTCCACCTGACAGCGGGGACCCACCAGACGGGCCACCGTATTTCACGAAAAAGTATTTCCCCCTGACTGCTGGGACCCACCAGCTACATCTTCGCACGCAAGGAAGTGCGTCCATATTACGGGCAAAAAAATGATTCACCCCTAGACTGCTGGGACCCACCAGCTACATCTTCGCACGCAAGGAAGTGCCTGACAGTCGCGACCCACCTGGTCGAAACGTACGTAGCGTTGTCATTCTAGTCGCGAATGTGTACGTACATACTGGTCGATGTAGAGGTACACACGTGTCGTAGTAGAGGCGTGCACGTGTCGTAGTAGAGGCGCGCACGTAGCATGTACACGTAAGTATAGCGGCCAGGGTGCAAGAAAGAAAATACGGCCACGTACGTACATACGGGCAGGGTCTCGAGCGCGTACTCTCGCATATATATATGGACGACCAGGGCTTGTGTACATGGAAAGGCAACGGATGGCAGCAACGGCGTCCTGTTCATCGGGCAGCGAACCGGCTGGGTCGGAACGGAGAAACAGCGTTCTGTTCATCGGGAGGCAACCGACTGGGTCGGAATACGTCATGTTCATCGGGAGCCAACCGGCTTGGACGGAACAGCCAATCGAAACGAGGCCTGGCGTACCACAGAACGGAGGAAACGGCCTTGTGTTCGACCGGCCACGGTCGAAACGGGATCCTATTCATCGGGAGGGGTCTGGCGTACCGCAAAACGGAGGAAAATGACTTCTCTTGGACCTCCTACGGTCGAAATGGGGTCCTATTGATCGGGAAGGGTGTGGCGTACCGCAAAACGGAGGAAACGGACTTGTGTTGGAGCGCTACGGTCGAAATGGGGGTCCTGTTCATCGGGAGGGGTGTGGCGTACCGCAAAACAGGACTCCACGGGATACTGTTCATCTCCACCGTCGACCTCCTCCAGCCTCCACGGGCTACTGTTCATCCACCGTCGACCTCCTCCAGCCTCCACCTACACTATTCATCCACGGGCTCCTGTTCATCCAGCCTCCACCGCTCCTCCACCGGCTACTGTTCAACCAGCCCTCTCCACGGGGTCCTGTTCAACAACCCCTCCATGGGCTACTGTTCATCCAGCCGTCCACGGGGTCCTGTTCATCCAGCCGTCCACGGGGTCCTGTTCATCCACCCCCAACCGGCTTGATCGGGGTCCTGTTCATCCAGCGGCAAACGACCTCTACTACCACGGGGTCCTGTTCATTCAACCCCCACCGGGAACTGTTCATCCACCCCCCCCCAACAACGCTCACTGTTCATCCAGAGGCAGCATCGATCGGCTTCAGTTGGCAGCAATAGCGAAGGAATCGCTCGGTCGGGTTCAGTTAACAGCCATCGATCGATCGCTCGGGTTCAGTAACGCGTAGCCTGTAGTGCAATCGCTCAGATTCAGTTAGGCGAACGCCTCGCTCGGGTTCAGTTAGATCCCAATGCCTCGCACCCATGCGCGTACGTGTATGAGAGACGCGCATCGCTCGGCCCCCGACCACCCACCGTAACCGGGAACTCCCTGATATTTTCCACGTCTGTCACCTAGCGGTGCATCAAGGACATAATTCTTTTGTGCAGCAATGAGGATAATCCTCAGATCATGGATCCAATCCGCATCTTTGCTACTAACATCTTTCAACATAATTTTTCTCTAGGAACATATAAAAAAACACAGGGAAGAAACAACGCGAGCTATTGATCTACAACATAATTTGCAAAATACTATCAAGACTAAGTTCATGATAAATTTAAGTTCAATTAATCATATTACTTAAGAACTCCCACTTAGATAGACATCCCTCTAATCCTCTCAGTGATGACATGATCCATATCAACTAAACCATGTCCGATCATTACGTGAGATGGAGTAGTTTCAATGGTGAACATCACTATGTTGATCATATCTACTATATGATTCACGCTCGACCTTTCGGTCTCCGTGTTCCGAGGCCATATCTGCATATGCTAGGCTCGTCAAGTTTAACCTGAGTATTCCGCGTGTGCAACTGTTTTGCACCCGTTGTATTTGAACGTAGAGCCTATCACACCCAATCATCACGTGGTGTCTCAGCACAAAGAACTTTCGCAACGGTGCATACTCAGGGAGAACACTTTTATCTTGAAATTTTAGTGAGAGATCATCTTATAATGCTACCGTCAATCAAAGCAAGATAAGATGCATAAAAGATAAACATCACATGCAATCAATATAAGTGATATGATATGGCCATCATCATCTTGTACTTGTGATCTCCATCTCCGAAGCACCGTCATGATCACCATCGTCACCGGCGCGACACCTTGATCTCCATCGTAGCATCGTTTGCCGTCTCGCTAACTATTGCTTTTACGACTATCGCTACCGCTTAGTGATAAAGTAAAACAATTACATGGCGATTGCATTTCATACAATAAAGCGACAACCATATGGCTCCTGCCAGTTGCCGATAACTCGGTTACAAAACATGATCATCTCATACAATAAAATATAGCATCATGTCTTGACCATATCACATCACAAAATGCCCTGCAAAAACAAGTTAGACGTCCTCTACTTTGTTGTTGCAAGTTTTACGTGGCTGCTACGGGCTTAGCAAGAACCGTTCTTACCTACGCATCAAAACCACAACGATAGTTTGTCAAGTTGGTGCTGTTTTAACCTTCGCAAGGACCGGGCGTAGCCACACTCGGTTCAACTAAAGTGAGAGAGACAGACACCCGCCAGTCACCTTTAAGCATCGAGTGCTCGCAATGGTGAAACCAGTCTCGTGTAAGCGTACGCGTAATGTCGGTCCGGGCCGCTTCATCTCACAATACCGCCGAACCAAAGTATGACATGCTGGTAAGCAGTATGACTTATATCGCCCACAACTCACTTGTGTTCTACTCGTGCATATAACATCAACGCATAATACCAGGCTCTGATACCACTGTTGGGGAACGTAGTAATTTCAAAAAAATTCCTACGCACACGCAAGATCATGGTGATGCATAGCAACGAGAGGGGAGAGTGTTGTCTACGTACCCTCGTAGACCGAAAGAGGAAGCGTTAACACAACGCGGTTGATGTAGTCGTACGTCTTCACGATCTGACCGATCAAGTACCGAACGCACGGCACCTCCGAGTTCAGCACACGTTCAGCTCGATGACGTCCCTCGAACTCCGATCCAGCCGAGTGTTGAGGGAGAGTTTCGTCAGCGCGACGGCGTGGTGACGATGATGATGTTCTACCGACGCAGGGCTTCGCCTAAGCACCGCTATGATATTATCGAGGTGTAATATGGTGGAGGGGGGCACCGCACACGGCTAAAAGATCGTTGATCAATTGTGTGTAGAGAGGTGCCCCCCTGCCCCCGTATATAAAGGAGCAAGGGGGGAGGCCGCCGGCCTAGGAGGAGGGCGCGCAAAGGGGGGAGTCCTACTCCCATTGGGAGTAGGACTCCTCCTTTCCTTGTTGGAGTAGGAAAGGGAAGGGAGAAGGAGAAAGAAGGAAGGGGGCGCCCCCCTCCCTAGTCCAATTCGGACTAGTCCATGGGGAGGGGTGCGGCCACCCTTTGGGGCCTTTCTCTCCTTTCCCGTATGGCCCATTAAGGCCCAATACGAATTCCCGTAACTCTCCGGTACTCCGAAAAATACCCGAATCACTCGGAACCTTTCCGATGTCCGAATATAGTCGTCCAATATATCGATCTTTACGTCTCGACCATTTCGAGACTCCTCGTCAGTCCCTGATCTCATCTGGGACTCCGAACTCCTTCGGTACATCAAAACATATAAACTCATAATATAACTTTCATCGTAACGTTAAGCGTGCGGACCCTACGGGTTCGAGAACTATGTAGACATGACCGAGACACCTCTCCGGTCGATAACCAATAGCGGAACCTGGATGCTCATATTGGCTCCCACATATTCTACGAAGATCTTTATAGGTCAAACCGCATAACAACATACGTTGTTCCCCTTGTCATCGGTATGTTACTTGCCCGAGATTCGATCGTCGGTATCTCAATATCTAGTTAAATCTCATTATCGGCAAGTCTCTTTACTCGTTCCGTAATACATCATCCCGTAACTAACTCATTAGTTACAATGCTTGCAAGGCTTATAGTGATGTGCATTACCGAGTGGGCCCAGAGATACCTCTCCGACAATCGGAGTGACAAATCCCAATCTCGAAATACGCCAACCCAACAAGTACCTTTGGAGACACCTGTAGAGCACCTTTATAATCACCCAGTTACGTTGTGACGTTTGGTAGCACACAAAGTGTTCCTCCGGTAAACGGGAGTTGCATAATCTCATAGTCATAGGAACATGTATAAGTCATGAAGAAAGCAATAGCAACATACTAAACGATCGAGTGCTAGGCTAACTGAATGGGTCAAGTCAATCACATCATTCTCCTAATGATGTGATCTCGTTAATCAAATGACAACCCATGTCAATGGCTAGGAAACTTAACAATCTTTGACCATCGAGCTAGTCAAGTAGAGGCATACTAGTGACACTCTGTTTGTCTATGTATTCACACATGTATTATGTTTCCGGTTAATACAATTCTAGCCTGAATAATAAACATTTATCATGATATAAGGAAATAAATAATAACTTTATTATTGCCTCTAGGGCATATTTCCTTCAGTCTCCCACTTGCACTAGAGTCAATAATCTAGTTCACATCGCCATGTGATTTAACATCGATAATTCACATCGCCATGTGATTAACACCCATAGTTCACATTGTCATGTGACCAACACCCAAAGGGTTTACTAGAGTCAATAATCTAGTTCACATCGCTATGTGATTAACACCCAAAGTACTAAGGTGTGATCATGTTTTGATTGTGAGATAATTTTAGTCAACGGGTCTGTCACATTCAGATCCGTATGTATTTTGCAAATTTCTATGTCTACAATGCTCTGCACGGAGCTACTCTAGCTAATTGCTCCCACTTTCAATATGTATCTAGACTGAGACTTAGAGTCATCTAGATTAGTGTCAAAACTTGCATCGACGTAACCCTTTATGACGAACCTTTTGTCACTTCCATAATCGAGAAACATATCCTTATTCCACTAAGGATAATTTTGACCGCTGTCCAGTGACCTACTCCTAGATCACTATTGTACTCCCTTGCCAAAATCAGTGTAGGGTATACAATAGATCTGGTACACAGCATGGCATACTTTATAGAACCTATGGCCAAGGCATAGGGAATGACTTTCATTCTCTTTCTATCTTCTGCCTTGGTCGGGCTTTGAGTCTTACTCAATTTCACACCTTGTAACACAGGCAAGAACTCTTTCTTTGACTGTTCTATTTTGAACTACTGCAAAATCTTGTTAAGGTATGTACTCATTGAAAAAAAACTTATCAAGCGTCTTGATCTATCTCTATAGATCTTGATGTTCAATATGTAAGCAGCTTTACTGAGGTCTTTCTTTGAAAAACTCTTATCAAGTATCCCTTTATGCTATCCAGAAATTCTATATCATTTCCAATTAGCAATATGTCATCCACATATAATATCAGAAATGCTACTGAGCTCCCACTCACTTTCTTGTAAATACAGGCTTCTCCAAAAGTCTGTATAAAACTATATCCTTTGATCAACTTATCAAAGCGTATATTCCAACTCCGAGATGCTTGCACCAGTCCATAGATGGATCGCTGGAGCTTGCATATTTTGTTAGCACTTTTAGGATTGACAAAACCTCCTTGTTGCATCATATACAACTCTTCTTTAATAAATCCATTAAGGAATGCAGTTTTGTTTATCCATTTGCCATATTTCATAAAATGCGGCAATTTCTAACATGATTCAAACAGACTTAAGCATAGATACGAGTGAGAAACTCTCATCGTAGTCAACACCTTGAACTTGTCGAAAACCTTTTTGCGACAATTCTAGCTTTGTAGACAGTAACACTACTATCACTGTCTGTCTTCCTCTTGAAGATCCATTTAATCTCAATGGCTCGCCGATCATTGGGTAAGTCAATCAAAGTCCATACTTTGTTCTCATGTATGGATCTCCTCTCAGATTTCATGGCCTCAAGCCATTTCGCGGAATCTGGGCTCATCATTGCTTCCTCATAGTTCGTAGGTTCGTCATGGTCAAATAACATGACCTCCAGAACAGGATTACCGTACCACTCTGGTGTGGATCTCACTCTAGTTTACCTACGAGGTTTGGTACTAACTTGATCTGAAGTTACATGATCATCATCATTAACTTCCTCACTAACTGGAGTAGGAGTCACAGGAACAGATTTCTGTGATGAACTACTTTCCAATAAGGGAGCAGGTACAGTTACCTCATCAAGTTCTACTTTCCTCCCACTCACTTCTTTCGAGAGAAACTCCTTCTCTAGAAAGGATCCATTCTTAGCAACGAATGTCTTGCCTTCGGATCTGTGATAGAAGGTGTACCCAACTGTCTCCTTTGGGTATCCTATGAAGACACATTTCTCCGATTTGGGTTTGAGCTTATCAGGATGAAACCTTTTCACATAAGCATCGCAACCCCAAACTTTAAGAAACGACAACTTTGGTTTCTTGCCAAACCACAGTTCATAAGATGTCGTCTCAACGGATTTAGAAGGTACCCTATTTAACGTGAATGCAGCTGTCTCTAATGCATAACCCCAAAACGATAGTGGTAGATCGGTAAGAGACATCATATATCGCACCATATCTAATAAAGTACGGTTACGATGTTCGGACACACCATTACACCGTGGTGTTCCAGGTGGCGTGAGTAGTGAAACTATTTCACATTGTTTTAACTGAAGGCCAAACTCGTAACTCAAATAATCTTCTCCACGATCAGATCGTAGAAACTTTATTTTCTTGTTACGATGATTTTTCGCTTCACTCTGAAATTATATGAACTTTTCAAATGTTTCAGACTTCTGTTTCATTAAGTAGATATACCCATATCTGCTCAAATCATCTGCGAAGGTCAGAAAATAATGATACCTGCTACGAGCCTCAATATTCATCGGACCACATACATCTGTATGTATGATTTCCACCAAATCTGTTGCTCTCTCCATAGTTCCGGAGAACGGCGTTTTAGTCATCTTGCCCATGAGGCACGGTTCGCAAGCATCAAGTGATTCCAAAATCCCATCAGTATGGAGTTTCTTCATGCGCTTTACACCAATATGACCTAAACGGCAGTGCCACAAATAAGTTGCACTCTCATTATTAACTTTGCATCTTTTGGCTTCATTTTTATGAATATTTGTATCACTACGATCGACATCCAACAAACCATTTTATTGGGTGTATGACCATAGAAGGTTTTATTCATGTAAACAGAACAACAATTATTCTCTAATTTAAATGAATAACTGTATTGCAACAAACATGATCAAATCATATTCATGCTCAACGCAAACACCAAATAACACTTATTTAGTTTCAACACTAATCCCGAAAGTATAGGGAGTGTGCGATGATGATCATATCAATCTTGGAACTACTTCCAAGACACATCGTCATCTCGCCTTTTACTAGTCTCTGTTTATTCTGCAACTCCCGTTTCGAGTTACTACTCTTAGCAACTGAACCAGTATCAAATACCGAGGGGTTGCTATAAACACTAGTAAAGTACATATCAATAACATGTATATCCAATATACCTTTGTTCACTTTGCCATCCTTCTTATCCACCAAATACTTGGGGCAGTTCCGCTTCCAGTGACCAGTCCCTTTGCAGTAGAAGCACTTAGTCTCAGGCTTAGGTCCAGACTTGGGCTTCTTCACTTGAGCAGCAACTTGCTTGCCGTTCTTCTTGAAGTTCCCCTTCTATCCCTCTGCCCTTTTCTTGAAACTAGTGTTCTTGTTAACCATCAACACTTGATGCTCTTTCTTGATTTCTACCTTCGTCGATTCAGCATCGCGAAGAGCTCGGGAATCACTTTCGTCATCCCTTGCATATTATAGTTCATCACAAAGTTCTACTAACTTGGTGATGGTGACTAGAGAATTCTGTCAATCACTATTTTATCTGGAAGATTAACTCCCACTTGATTCAAGTGATTGTAGTACCCAGACAATCTGAGCACATGCTCACTACTTGAGCTATTCTCCTCCATCTTTTAGCTATATAGAACTTGTTGGAGACTTCATATCTCTCAACTCGGGTATTTGCTTGAAATATTAACTTCAACTCCTGGAACATCTCATATGGTCCATGATGTTCAAAACGTCTTTGAAGTCCCGATTCTAAGCCGTTAAGCATGGTGCACTAAACTATCAAGTAGTCATCATATTGAGCTAGCCAAACATTCATAACGTCTGCATCTGCTCCTGCAATAGGTCTGTCACCTAGTGGTGCATCAAGGACATAATTCTTCTGTGCAGCAATGAGGATAATCCTTAGATCACGGATCCAATCCGCATCTTTGCTACTAACATCTTTCAACATAATTTTTCTCTAGGAACATATCAAAAAAAACACAGGGAAGCAACAACGCGAGCTATTGATCTACAACATAATTTGCAAAATACTATCAGGACTAAGTTCATGATAAATTTAAGTTCAATTAATCATATTACTTAAGAACTCCCACTTAGATAGACATCCCTCTAATCCTCTAAGTGATGACGTGATCCATATCAACTAAACCATGTCCGATCATTACGTGAGATGGAGTAGTTTCAATGGTGAACATCACTATGTTGATCATATCTACTATATGATTCACGCTCGACCTTTCGGTCTCCGTGTACCGAGGCCATATCTGCATATGCTAGGCTCGTCAAGTTTAACCTGAGTATTCCGCGTGTGCAACTGTTTTGCACCCGTTGTATTTGAACGTAGAGCCTATCACACCCGATCATCACGTGGTGTCTCAGCACGAAGAACTTTCGCAACGGTGCATACTCAGGGAGAACACTTTTATCTTGAAATTTTAGTTAGAGATCATCTTATAATGCTACCGTCAATCAAAGCAAGATAAGATGCATAAAAGATAAACATCACATGCAATCAATATAAGTGATATGATATGGCCATCATCATCTTGTGCTTGTGATCTCCATCTCCGAAGCACCGTCATGATCACCATCGTCACCCGCGCGACACCTTGATCTCCATCGTAGCATCGTTTGTCGTCTCGCCAACTATTGCTTTTACGACTATCGCTACCGCTTAGTGATAAAGTAGAACAATTACATGGCGATTGCATTTCATACAATAAAGCGACAACCATATGGCTCCTGCCAGTTGCCGATAACTCGGTTACAAAACATGATCATCTCATACAATAAAATATAGCATCATGTCTTGACCATATCACTTCACAACATGCCCTGCAAAAACAAGTTAGACGTCCTCTACTTTGTTGTTGCAAGTTTTACGTGGCTGCTACGGGCTTAGCAAGAACCGTTCTTACCTACGCATCAAAACCACAACGATAGTTTGTCAAATTGGTGTTGTTTTAACCTTCGCAAGGACCGGGCGTAGCCACACTCGGTTCAACTAAAGTGAGAGAGACAGACACCCGCCAGTCACCTTTAAGCATCGAGTGCTCGCAACGGTGAAACCAGTCTCGCGTAAGCGTACGCGTAATGTCGGTCCGGGCCGCTTCATCTCACAATACCGCCGAACCAAAGTATGACATGCTGGTAAGCAGTATGACTTATATCGCCCACAAGTCACTTGTGTTCTACTCGTGCATATAACATCAACGCATAAAACCAGGCTCTGATACCACTATTGGGGAACGTAGTAATTTCAAAAAAGTTCCTACGCACACGCAAGATCATGGTGATGCATAGCAACGAGAGGGGAGAGTGTTGTCGACGTGCCCTCGTAGACCGAAAGCGGAAGCGTTAACACAACGCGGTTGATGTAGCCGTACGTCTTCACGATCCGACCGATCAAGTAACGAACGCACGGCACCTCCGAGTTCAGCACACGTTCAGCTCGATGACGTCCCTCGAACTCTGATCCAGCCGAGTGTTGAGGGAGAGTTTCGTCAGCACAACGGCGTGGTGACGATGATGATGTTCTACCGACGCAGTGCTTCGCCTAAGCACCGCTACGATATTATCGAGGTGTAATATGGTGGAGGGGGGCACCGCACACGGCTAAAAGATCGTTGATCAATTGTGTGTAGAGAGGTGCCCCCCTGCCCCCGTATATAAAGGAGCAAGGGGGAGGCCGCCGGGGAGTAGGACCTCCTTTCCTTGTTGGAGTAGGAAAAGGGAAGGGAGAAGGAGAAAGAAGGAAGGGGGCGCCCCCCCTCCCTAGTCCAATTCAGACTAGTCCATGAGGAGGGGTGCGGCCACCCTTTGGGGCCTTTCTCTCCTTTCCCGTATGGCCCATTAAGGCACAATACGAATTCCCGTAACTCTCCGGTACTCCGAAAAATACCCGAATCACTCGGAACCTTTCCGATATCCGAATATAGTCGTCCAATATATCGATCTTTACGTCTCGACCATTTCGAGACTCCTCGTCAAGTCCCTGATCTCATCCGGGACTCAGAACTCCTTCGGTACATCAAAACATATAAACTCATAATATAACTTTCATCGTAACGTTAAGCGTGCGGACCCTACGGGTTCGAGAACTATGTAGACATGACCGAGACACCTCTCCGGTCAATAACCAATAGCGGAACCTGGATGCTCATATTGGCTCCCACATATTCCACAAAGATCTTTATCGGTCAAACCGCGTAACAACATACGTTGTTCCCCTTGTCATCGGTATGCTACTTGCCCGAGATTCGATCGTCGGTATCTCAATGCCTAGTTCAATCTCGTTACTGGCAAGTCTCTTTACTCGTTCCGTAATACATCATCCCGCAACTAACTCATTAGTTACAATGCTTGCAAGGCTTATAGTGATGTGCATTACCGAGTGGGCCCAGAGATACCTCTCCGACAATCGGAGTGACAAATCCCAATCTCGAAATACGCCAACCCAACAAGTACCTTTGGAGACACCTGTAGAGCACCTTTATGATCACCCAGTTACGTTGTGACGTTTGGTAGCACACAAAGTGTTCCTCCGGTAAACGGGAGTTGCATAATCTCATAGTCATAGGAACATGTATAAGTCATGAAGAAAGCAATAGCAACATACTAAACGATCGAGTGCTAGGCTAACGGAATGGGTCAAGTCAATCACATCATTCTCCTAATGATGTGATCTCGTTAATCAAATGACAACCCATGTCAATGGCTAGGAAACTTAACCATCTTTGATCAACGAGCTAGTCAAGTAGAGGCATACTAGTGACACTCTGTTTGTCTATGTATTCACACATGTATTATGTTTCCGGTTAATACAATTCTAGCATGAATAATAAACATTTATCATGATATAAGGAAATAAACAATAACTTTATTATTGCCTCTAGGGCATATTTCCTTCAGGCACATACTGCAATTCCTTCATGAGGAATTTGGTCCTTGGGGCTTGACCGGCCTTCAGCGGCTTCATCAACACTTGCATGTAGTGATCTGTAAGCTCGGGTTCATGATATATACAACGAGCACCTTCAAGGGGAGGACTGACAGGTAGGGCATGAAGCAATTCAGAGGCTGGTGCTTTGAAGTGAGTATTTTCTGTCATCCAGTCCAATACCCAAGAGTTCACATCTTCAGCATTTCCTGTGATGTGCAGCATTACACAGAACTGAAGAATTAGCTCTTCATTCCAATCAACAATATCAGTGCATAAGTTGAGCAATCCAGCGTCATGAAGAACACTAAGAACTTGCGTGAAGCAAGGCAGTGATTCCATGTCCACGTGAGGAATATGCTCATGGTCGAAGACTTTGTCTTTGTTGAAAGGCAGTGAAGAATAGAAGTTGGCTTGGCTGGCAGTCCAGAAACGCTTCCTTCTAAGACGAGCAGAGTCATATGGGTTGTAATCTGCGAAGAACACATGCTCGTGAAAGAAGTGATCAGCCTTGAAGTTTTGCTTCTTGGAGAAAGGATCCTTTGGCTTGGGCTGAGGAGTGTGAGTCAATTGCATCACAACCTCAGGAATCGCAATCTCAGGAACCACAGGATGAGGAATTTCAGTTTCTTCTTCAGTTGCAGCCTGGTTCTTCAATTCTTCAGCAGCAATTTCATCAGCACTAGTGGCTGGAATCTCTTCATGAATGGACGGGGTGGTGCGAGGTTCTTCAGAGCCCATTTGAACTTCAGTATGCACTAGGGACTGAGGAATTTGTTGTAGTGGCGTGAACAAAGGAGAGTTGGGGTGCTGACTTTCCCAAAAGTCATCATTCATCACAGGTGTTGTGCTCCCAATGTCCACATCCTCATCTTATTCACTCAATTCTTCAATGCCTGCCTCTTCAGCTGTGAACTCAGGCATGGGCGATGTGACAACTGGGGTTGAAGGTATTGTATCCACTTCAATTTCTTTGTCCAACTGCTCTGAAGAAGCAGCAGAAGGAACATCTTCATCGGATCCTCTTGGGATTGCATAGTCTTCACCAGAGGGAATGAGTTCCTTTGATGGCATGCATGTGACTGGAACAACATCAATTGGATTCTCAAAAGAGCTTGTCAATTTCTTCATCTTCTTCGGAGCTGAAGATTCTGATGAAGTTGATGCTTTCCTTTCCTTCACTGCTGCACGCTCCGCAGCCTTGGTCTTCTTCGCATCTGATGCAGAAGGAAGAATTGGACTTGGTGTAGGTGCAAGAGGAGCGGAGGAAATTGGTTCATTTTCTTCAGGCACAGCTGATGCAGTTTCCCTGGCATGATCAGTTTCTTCAGGCACAGTGGTTGAAGCTTCAGCTGGCCTGACTATTTCTTCAGGCGCAACACTAGTGGTTGCCCTGGCAGTGTCATCAGCGGCTGGAATGCAGTCATCAGCCCTGGTACTAGCAGTTTCATCAGTAGCCTAATTTTCATCAGCGGTGTTGGCATGTTCTTCAGTAGGCTGAGCAGATGCCTCAGCCTGAGGAATTTCTTGTTGCGTTGGGGCTGCAACATTGGTAGTGACTTTCTCAGATAACTTCACAAATCTGACCTTAGCTCCAAGCTAGTCAGCATAGTAGCGATCAAATTCATCACTTAGACTCTTGATCTCTGACTGCAGAGCTACAAGTTCTCTAGGTGAAAGCTTCAAAACGTTTTGCTTCAGAAAGCGCTCTTTCTTGCACTGTGCTTTCTTCACCTTCCTCCCCTATTCATATTTCCATTTCTCCTCATCAATGAAGGCAGTCAACATATGACTTTGAGCAGGAGTGAGGTTCATCTCAGGCAGAGGTGTGTTGGGGTCCTTGTGCCACAAGTCGATGAAGTCGAGGACCAACTTTGGATCCAGCATCAATGGCACATTACTGCCTTTGGCTCTAGCGGCCCTGTGCTGCCTGTCTCTAATGATGCCAGCGAGTTCCTCATCATCAGCTTCGTCGTCATCAGATGACACTTGGAAGGCAACCTGCTTCTTGTGAGGACTTGGTCGAGAACCTCGTCTAGCAGTGGCCTTAGTCTTCAGCAGAGTGGGGCCAGTTGGGGAATGCGGAGGAGCCGAAGAACTTGCACAGGCTCCTGAGGCAATAGAGATGCATGTTGTCCTTTGGCACGAGGTGAGATGCGCAGGTGCTTAGGATTTGGAAGGAGGAGCTGAGGACTTTGGAGGAGCTGGTGCAGCTTGAGGAATTTTCCGTGAGGGCTTTGCGGAGCTGGGCCGTGAGGGCATTGCATATGAGCTTGGCTGTGAGGACATTGGTGCAGAAGCCATGGGCTTGTATGCGGGCTTCTTGGGCATGGCCTTCTTAGGCTTGCTAGCAGATGCCTCAACAGCAGCAGCAGCAGAATCTTCATTGAATTTCTTCATTGTTTCTTTTTCCACTTTGGCCAGCTTGGCTTGACGCTTAACCCATTCCTATGGAAATTCTTCACCTCTTCCGATGCTAGAGGGATCAGCTTCTTGGCTAGGTGCCAATGGAGGTCTTGGGCATGGAGGGTGTACAGTGAATTACTTCATGTACTTCGGAGTGACGTAGCGATATTCCCTCCATTCTCTGGCCCATCTCCTCTCTATCCTCTGAATGCGCACTTTGCGCTCATTCTTAGTCTCCTTGCGATGTTTGGCCTCATTAGGAGTGCAATATTCATCATAGATATCCTCAGGAATTTCAAACGCTGTGTTGACTTCCAATTTCTTTCCTCCCTTCTGAGGTTTCTTGCCGTCAGCCATTTTCTTCAGCTGAGGAATCTGAACGATAGAATTCTCTGAAGAGGTGTGCAACTTTTCTTCGAGGAACGCTGCAAATGAGTTAAGTTGATGAGAACCTAGAGATTCAGCAGCGGACATGTGTACCTGTGAACAGAATATAGTTGCGAAGAATTTGGAGAGGTCATATGCGTTCTCAGAAGTTTTTGCAAATAGAACAAGTTTGAGGAATTTGACCAGATGTGTCTTGAGGAATTTCACTAAGCGTTCTTTGACTTAGGTTCCAGAGTTCTACAGATTGAAAATCCACACAATTGAGGAATCTTGAAGAAAAATGTTGCTTAGGGAAACATATCAAGAACAGATGTTATGTGAGGTGTTTAGTTTGTGAAGATTTGAGGAATAAACACCTTTTGAAGATTTTGTAGAAATCATCAGAATCAACAAGGGCAGTAAAAGTAACTTTTAAGTACCCTTGACGAAGAACACGACGAACTGGAAGTGTAGATTTAGAAGTTCGTCAGTTCAAATCTTCCACGCCCTAACTTGGCAGAGGAAAACAGCTACGGCGACGGCGGAGTGAAGAAGTCCGCTGTCGGTGTCAAAACCGGCGGATCTCGGGTAGGGGGTCCCGAACTGTGCGTCTAAGGTTGATGGTAATAGGAGGCGGGGGACACGATGTTTACCCAGGTTCGGGCCCTCTGTATGGAGGTAATACCCTACTTCCTGCTTGATTGATCTTGATGAATATGAGTATTACAAGAGTTGATCTACCACAAGATCATAATGGCTAGAACCCTAGAAGTCTAGCCTGTATGATTATTATTGCCCCTACGGACTAAGCCCTCCGGTTTATATAGACACCGGAGGGGACTAGGGTCGTACAAAGTCGGTTACAGAGAAAGGAATCTTCATATTCAGATGCCAAGCTTGCCTTCCACGCCAAGGAAAGTCGGTCTTGTATCTTCATAGCCCATCAGTCCGGCCCATGTCAACAGGTCGGACGTTCGAGGACCCCTTAGTCCAGGACTCCCTTAGTAGACCCTAAACCAGGCTTCAATGATGAGGTGTCCGTCGCGCTAATTGTCTTCGGCATTGCAAGGCGGGTTCCTCCTCTGTATATTCCAAAATAGTTTTTGAACACAAGAATCGTGTTCGGCTCTGCAAAACAAATTCCACACACAACCGCGGAGAGTATAATATTTCACGAGTCCAATCCGCTGACAACTTTTTGTAGCATGACATCACGTCGCCGCCCGGCCATTATTTCGAACCATTTTTTAGCCTACCGTTCCATATTTCGAGATGCGGCTCCATTGGCACGTCTTGTCAAAGTAGAGATCGTGTCCCCTTATCGCGGGATTCTCATCAATACGGGCGTGGGTAATCCAACCATGCCGTCCGCACGGCCCTTGGGAACAGGCGAGTTTTTAGGGCGAGTGGGGAGGCGCTTGATATTCACTGCCTTTATAAAGGGGCTGAGACCCGTCTTTCACCCACGCCTTCTGTCTCTCTGCCTCCCCCATTCTCGAGCTCCAGCGCCCAAGTTCTCATCTTTTCCGCCCCAAGAAAGCACTCCCACCATGTCCGGATCCAGAGCGCAGGGCAAGTGGATGGTCTCCTCTGTCAAGGAGAAGGACATTACGAAGCTCCGGGAGGCCGGGTATCTGTCCAAGGAAATCGCCCACCGGCTTCCGGCCAAGGGGCAGATCGTCTCCACTCCGGAGCCCCATGAGAGGGTGGTGTTCATCCCCCACTTCCTCCGCGGGCTGGGATTTCCTCTCCACCCATTCGTCCGCGGATTCTATTACGGGCTATATTTCCATGATCTAGCCCCAAACTCTTTCCTCAACATCTCGGCATTCATTATCGTGTGCAAGGCCTTCCTCCGCATTCCACCCCACTTCGGACTGTGGCTCAAGATCTTCAACGTGAAGCCGAAGGTGGTGGACGGCCAACATGCAGAGTGCGGAGGTGCCATGGTGAGCAAGATGCCCAATGTCACATGGCCCAAAGGTACCTTTGTGGAAACCATCAAAGAGTGGCAGAAGTTGTGGTTCTATATCACAGAGCCCCGCGACGCTACCTGGGCCGCGGCTCCCGAATTCAAGTCCGGAGCCCCAGTTCGACTCACCTCCTGGCTAGAGAAGGGCCTGAATTGGTCTTCGTCAGACGAGCTGATAGCGCTGCAAACGCGCATCCAAAGCATGGTGGCCAAGAACATCAAGCTCGTCAATGTGGTCCAGGTGATGCTGGTTCGCCGGATCCTTCCGTGCCAGAGCCGGAATTGCCATTTATGGGAGTTCGATCCGGCCGAGCACCAGACCTTGCAATGGTTCTTCGGAACTATGCACGAAGACATCTGGAAGGTGCTCTTCAAGGGAAACGAGACGCGGCCGGAGACGACCGAGGACCGTGGGCACGCCCTGGCCCATCCCGCCAGTGCGGTAAGTCTTTCATGTTTCAAGGTGTATTCGTTACTTGCTTATTCAGGGAAGATACCTAAACCTCATTATTTATTATTTCAGGGATGGACAAAGAAGGCAGAGCAGATTAAGTGTCCGGCTCCGCTGCCAGAAGATCCAGAGATCCCTCTTCTAACGAAGATGGTGGTTCCGGCGCCCTACAAGGCACCGGAGAAGAAGGCCAAGAAGAAGGCCAAGGAGACCCGAAGTGGTCTCCATCGCAAGGGTGCTTCGGACGTGACGTCCGAAGACACTGAAACCCACTCCTCCGCCGCCGAGGATGATGACAAAGAGGAGGAAGAAGGCAGCTCCCCCCTGAGGGGGGAAGGAAGAAGAGGGCGGCCTCCACGCGTCTGGAGGCCGAGGCATCCAAGAAGGGGAAGGTCTCCCTCGCGGATAACTCCGCATGGGACATCAACAGCAGCCCAGAGCGGCGCCCCTGAGATAAGCCCCTGGCCGAATCGTGAGTACTCAAAGACCCAGACACATTCATATATCCAGCCTCTCTACTTTATAGTTTTAACATGTTGAATCGTGCACTTGGCAGTCCGGCTCGTTCCATCCTCGAGCGATCCTCATCTATGGGGAATTTGCTGGACCCACACATGATGAACAACGGGTCCCTTCCGGCGGCCTCCTACCCTAGGGCCATGGATGACACCGAGTTGTAGTCCCGAAGGATCCCAGGCCAGGGAGAGAAGCAGGAGGTTGTCAGGGCAGCGCCCGAGGGTGAAGCCTCGGCCGCCGGACATATGGGGGAGCAAATCCCCATGGATACTGGCGACGGGGGCCATGTCCAATTCGGTCCCCAGCCAAATACGGTCCCAGAGACTAGTATGGCTCCAGAATCCAGCAGGCAGCCTCCCTTGAAAGAAGGGGGTGTGCCCATTTCTCCAGTGACCTCTGTCCAACCAGAGGCACCGGATACTCTACTGGAAGCGCTGCAAAGTGCTTCCATTGTTGAGGAACACCGTACCCTTATGGGTACGGTGATTGAGAAGATTCAGTCTGCGAAGAGCGGACTGACCGAAGCCTGCACAAGCCTTCTAATATGCTTTGAGGTAAGCAACATGATTATATAAAAGAAATGTCACAGTATAGATAGTACCCCCTGAGACTCTGTCCGGTGTTTGGAAAGAAAAGCCGGACAGAGGATCAAACAATTTTCACAGGAGACTAACCAAATGTGTCATGTGAACAAACAGGCGTCGCTACTGGCTGCGACCTCTCACTCTGCTGAGGTTTCCAGACTAAAGCAGAGTCTGGAGCGGGCCGAGGAAGAGCTCGGCCACGTAAAAAAGCAGCTAGAGGAGAAACGAGGTAAATGTCCTTCTATATATCAAAAAGGATAGATGATTTGTAATGACCGTAGTGTCATGATATCTGTAGGAGTGGCGACCGAGGTGGAGGCCCTTAAAAAGGCACTGGCCGAGGCCAAGAAGAAAGCGGCAAAGGAGCAAGCCGCCCGTGAAAAGCACGAGGCCAGGATCGATGAGGTCCAGCAGGAGCTCCAGGACACCGTTAAGAAATGCAAGTCCTTGGAGCGCAAGAGTGCGGATCAAGAGTCCGAACTCGCCAAGGCTCGCCAGAGTGCACAAGATGCCCGGGTGGAAGCCCAGGGCGCCCTCCAGGAAATCCAAGAGGCCAAGAGAATCGCGGCGGGTAAGGCCTTCATTATGCAAAGCAAATATGTGAAGAAGAGGTATCCCTTACTAACCCGGATTTGGAGTTCTCAAGGGGCGTTTGCGGATCTGCCGCGCAGTGTTTCCGACACTGCGGAATTCTTCCGAGCCGAAGAAGGGAGCTCAACGGAGAAGCTGTTCTGGTCGCAATATCTTGTGCCAGAACATCCGGTGCCCTTTAGCGATCAGCTAAAACAGCTGGTCGAACTGCATAGGGTGGCCGAACTGGCCATGAAGGATTTATAGTCCGGTTGTGGCCCGTCGAAGCCATACCCAGCAGCTACTTCGGGCTCGTGAAGCGGATGGTCAATGCCTGCCCCCGGCTTGATGCCATCAAGCGGTCGGTCTACATCGAAGGTGCGCGTATGGCCTTCGCCCGTGTCAAGGTGCAGTGGGCGAAGATGGATGCCGTCAAGCTCGCGACCGAGGGACCGCCCGCTGGCAAGGAGCACTGCATGCCCGAGCGGTATTTTGGTGATGTCCTGGAGGGATCCCGCCTTGTAGTGGAGCAATGTGCTAAGGATATTATTTTTGAATGAATACATTCATGTTATCCTGTCTTGTATTATGAGACAAAGCCGTTGTGTAATATAATGTATGTTTATTATTTGAAAATTTACCTCCTGTGCGACCGTTTTCATTAAGTCTGAGAGTTGGCCAGTCGTCGGCTTCAACCCCCACGTAAATAGTATGAGGGTGTTCGGGATGGAATCTAAACACTCTTGATCCAAAGGTTTGGTCCTTGAAGGAGGTGTTTAGCGCAACGAGCCAGGCAATCGGACTATGTGGCTTTATCACCCTCAGTTAGCCATAGGAGTTTGACAATAGAAATTTAGGTGCAGCCCCTAGTGTTCTTAAGTCCGAACTTGGGGTGTTGTAAACACCTGATCGGATAAAAACCGATTCATCGCGTAATGTGGGAAAAATCGCAAAAGATTTGTAACCTCTCGAACAGCTAACAGGCTCACGCCGCATCATGACAGCCAGTTTTCGGCTTTCTCTACTGAGGTGCTCATCCGGATAAACAAGGACACAATTGCAGTAGTTCTCCCTTTACTACCCTAGCCGATATAGCGGAACGTAAGGTAGTAAGCACAGGAGTCGGGCAACCCAACTATTGACCAAAGACATGATTCGGAGCCGATGCATATAATGCTAAAGTTCGGGGTGCCGAACTATACTGTAAAAAGTGTTCGGACTTTGTTGCCGTGTTATGGGGCGGAATGAAGCCCCTGGCGATTTAAGGCGTACCAAAGTGTACGGGTGCAATTGATAAGAATATCAAGAAAAAATGAAGCAACAGGCCAATGTTGCAGAAATTGGCTCACAAACTTTTTCCATTATAGTTTGATTAATACGTCAAAGCGTATTTGTATAAATAGTGCTATAGGCAACAGGGCTATTTAACATGCCACGACCAAGACAGAGCTGCGTGTGGGTCCTGAAAACAGGCATAACGGTCGTTTAAAGAGACCACCTGGAAATTCCCTTATACGTTAATGCTTCTTGGTGTATCCGTCCCTTGATAGGTCCTACAATCAGGCCACCAGGACAGGCTTGGAAAAAGGAAACCTGAAAAGGATGAAAAAGAAAAAGTGAAAGTAGGTGGGTCCAGGGCAGGTTGAGCCGTATTATGGACCACAATCTGGTTATGCCTCCGTCTACGCCCATGGTATTTTAAGTGTGTAATTATGTATGCGCGGTACGAACGCTGCCGTTTGGTCGGGACTGGGACAGAAGCCGAATTGCTAGTCGAGTTCTTGACGAGCTGGATTGTTTTGCTGCAGAGTAGTCCGCATTCGTTTGATAGTGTCCGGGAGCTTGGCCGCCGAATTAAGGTTCTGTTTGAAAAGGCCGCTCCGTACTTCTGCTGCTAGGGCCGCGGTGTGTTCCTCGGTACGGAGGGAGCGCTCCGTATTTCCATTAACTGTTATGACACCACGTGGTCCGGGCATCTTGAGCTTCAGATAAGCATAGTGTGGCACCGCATTAAATCGAGTGAATGCGGTTCGTCCAAGCAGTGCGTGATAGCCGCTGCGGAAAGGGACGATGTCGAAGATCAATTCTTTGCTTCGGAAGTTGTCCGGGGATCCGAAGACCACCTCCAGTGTGATTGAGCCCGTACAGCGGGCCTCTACACCTGGTATGACTCCCTTAAAGGTTGTTTTTGTGGGCTTGATCCTTGAGGGATCGATACCCATTTTGCGCACTGTATCCTGATAGAGCAGGTTCAGGCTGCTACAACCGTCCATGAGGACTCACGTAAGATGGATCCATCAATGATTGGGTCGAGGACCAGTGCGGCTAAACCGCCATGACGGATACTGGTCAGATGGTCCCTACGATCGAAAGTGATCGGACAACACGACCATGGGTTGAACTTTGGGGCGACTGGCTCCATCGCGTAAACGTCCTGAAGTGCGCGCTTGCGCTCCCTCTTGGGGATATGGGTAGCGTATATCATGTTCACCGTTTTAACTTGGGGGGAAACTTCTTCTGTCCCCCTATGTTTGGTGGCCGGGGCTCCTCGTCCTTGTCCTCGCTTTGCGACCCCTTCTCCTTGTTCTCGGCATTTAACTTGCCGGCCTGTTTAAAAACCCAACAGTCTCTGTTGGTATGATTAGCTGGTTTATTAGGAGTGCAGTGGATTTGGCATGGGCGATCGAGTATGCGGTCCAAGCTGGACGAGCCCGGATTGTTTCTTTTATATGGCTTCTTCCGCTGACCGGACTTAGAGCCACTTAATCCGCCGTTGACCGCCGTATCGTCGGTGTTGTCACCGTTGCTTCGACGCCTGTGTCTGTTGCGTCGGGGCTTGCCGTTGCTATTTCTGGTCTCAGAAGTGCCAGGTTCACTTGCATTGTTATTGCTACGGGCTAGCCAACTATCCTCGCCCGCACAGAAGTGGGTCATAAGTGCCGTGAGGACTGCCATGGACTTCGGCTTTTCTTGGCCGAGGTGACGGGCGAGCCATTCGTCGCGCATGCTATTCTTAAAGGCCGCTAGGGCTTCAGCATCCGGGCAGTCGACGATCTAGTTCTTTTTAGTTAAGAACCTGTCCAGAATTTCCTGGCCGACTCTCCGGGCTGTTGAACTATGTGACTTAAGTCATCGACATCTGGAGGTCAGACATATGTACCTTGGAAGTTGTCGAGGAAGGCGTCTTCCAAGTCCTCCCAGCTGCCAATTGAATTTTCGGGCAGACTATTTAACCAGTACCGAGTTGGTCCCTTGACTTTTAGCGGGAGGTATTTGATGGCATGAAGATCATCACCACGGGCCATATGGATATGGAGAAGAAAATCCTCAATCCATACCGCGGGGTCCGTTGTCTCGTCGTATGATTCGATGTTCATGGGTTTAAACCCTTCCGGGAATTCATGGTCCATTACTTCATCAGTGAAGCAAAGGGGGTGTGCGGCACCTCTGTGCCGGGCCACGTCGCGACATAGTTCGGATGGTGTTCGTCGGTGGTGCTCGGCCCGGGCATGGTTATGTTTGTTACGCCCGGCCGGATGGCCATCGTCACGCATCGGGGCATGCCCCCGCGATCCGTAGGTCGATCTGGTCTGGCCTGCTCTGCTCTTCAGGTCATGCCACAAGTCATACGTGTATCCCTGAGCTGTTGTGTCTCTTTTTTTATGGTGAGGTAGTGCGGGCTGGTGTTCGTCTTGAGTCGCCACTTTGTCCCGGCCGCGTGGTGGTCGGTCAGCCGCATTGCGCGTTGGTAAGATGGCCTCGTCGTCGAATTGGGGTAACAATTTGCGCTTCGGGTAAGTTTTGGTTGGTCACTCGAGGCCGTATTCCTCGGCTGCTGGGACATCGGTCCATCTGTCATTGAGCAGATCTTGGTCAGCTTGAAGCTACTGCTGCTTCTTTTTCAGGCTCCTCGCAGTGGCAATTAGCCGGCGCTTAAAGCGCTCCTGCTCGTCGGGTTCCTCAGGCACGATAAAGTCTTCGTCGCCGAGGCTCACCTCATCCTCGGAGGGTGAAATATAGTTGTTGTCCTCCGAGTCTTCGTTCACGGCCTGTTCATTAGGGCTAACTCGCCCATCCTCCCGTTCATCCTGTTCGGAAGTTGGTTCAACGGGGCCTTCGTTGTCTTCGGCTTCGTCCGGAGTATTGTTTTCTCCTGTGCCAGTATTGCTATTTGCTCCATGGCGTGTTTAGAGCGGCGCCGCTGATGTCGGCGCTTTGGCTGTATCTCAGGAGGTTTATCCTCGACTGGATTCTTCTCATTGTCGCCGTTGTTCTCTTTGGGTGTGTCCACCATGTATACATCATACGAGGAGATGGTTGTCCAGCGCCCTGTAAGCGGTGGTTTTTGCGCCTGCTCCTCTCCGGCATCGTTGTCCATACCGTCGATGTCTTCGGAGCCGTAATCAAGCTCGTCGGTTAAGTCTTCGAAAGTGGCTATGAAATGGTGGTGGGTGGGAAGCGTAATTCTCCGTTATCAGCTTCCAATTCAAACCGGATATAGTTCGGTTGAGAATCCCCCGATAAGGAGAGGGCTTTTAATGAGTTTAGCACATCGCCCAAAGGTGAGTGCCGGAAGATGTCCGCGGAGCTGAACTCGACGATCGGCGCCCGATCGGGTTTGATGGGCGCGGATGTACGCGGTCCGGAGCCTATGGCCGGAGACGCTTCTGAGGTTCCGGTGACACAGGCCCCGCTTGAGGTTGGATCTGTGTGCGGCTCTAACGCCGCTGAGTGTGCGGCCTCCGTGAGAGAGTTGAGCCTCCCGTCCTCGGTCGGCGCATCCTGCTCCGGATCCAGGGCCAGAGCAGTTATAGGCGCTATCTCCTGGGCATGGTCCGATGACAGATTTAGGTCATGTCCATCGTGGTGGCAGGGAGCGGCCACCATGGGCTCGAATCCGTTGAAGATCAAGTCTCCGCGGATATCGGCAACGTAATTCAAGCTTCCAAACTTGACCTGATGGCCAGGGGCGTAACTGTGCGTCTAAGGTTGATGGTAACAGGAGGCGGGGGACACGATGTTTACCCAGGTTCGGGCCCTCTCTACGGAGGTAATACCCTACTTCCTGCTTGATTGATCTTGATGAATCTGAGTATTACAAGAGTTGATCTACCACGAGATCGTAATGGCTAAACCCCTAGAAGTCTAGCCTGTATGATTATTATTGCCCCTACGGACTAAGCCCTCCAGTTTATATAGACACCGGAGGGGACTAGGGTTGTACAAAGTCGGTTACAGAGAAAGGAATCTTCATATTCAGATGCCAAGCTTGCCTTCCACGCCAAGGAAAGTCCCATCCGGACACGGGTGAGAGTCTTCGGTCTTGTATCCTCACAGCCCATCAGTCCGGCCCATGTCAACAGATCGGACGTCCGAGGACCCCTTAGTCCAGGACTCCCTCATCCACGGCCGGCGCGAGTACGACGGCGACGAGGTCGAGGCAGTGAAGCTCTTCCTCACCGGCGATGATGGAAGTAGCGGCGGCTCTAGGTTTTGAGAGCTCGAGCGAGGGAGCGAGATCGAGAGGAGTAAAAACAAAGTGAGGAAGGGAGGGGGTATTTATAGCCGTGGTGAAAAACTGCTCGCCCGAGGAAATTGGGCGAACGTGCCCCTGACCCTTCTCATTCGCGTGACATGTGTCACCCACATACTGAGAGGTGGCGATCGTGCGAGATCGTGGGTGAATAGATAAATCCATCATGGAATGTGGAACGGTTTGAGCGGCAAACGCTGAAAATTCAGATAAGATAATTTTAAAGTTTCGTTCGCAAATTCTTCAGCTGACAAGGACACAGTGAAGATTTTGAACGAGTTTCAAATAGAACGCACATGAAGAATTTGTGAATAGACTGGGTTGAGTTTAGCATAGAGGGGAAGGGTCCGATCACATTCACTTAGTAGAAAAGGCAACATGAGGAATTAGCAATAAGTGAATGCTATAGAGGACATAAACACACACACAGATATATATATATATAGCCAATGAAGAACAACAACGGAATCAGTGAAGATAATGCCAAGTTGAAGAAATTTAACAACTGTGGAATTTCAAAAAAAAATCAAATTGAAGATTTTCAACTTTTGTTGGTGGCGTGACCCACCGTATAAGAATGATGATTTCAGACACCGCGTACAATTGTCATAGGGCTCTGAAATCAAATTCTTCGTTAATTTCTTCACACTTAGAGTGTTAGTCTTCATTGATTGAAGAAAAATGTTTCTTCGTGTGTTGCACATATAAGTCATCAATTTTGCATAAGTGTTAGGATGTGTGTCCTTTTCAAAGGACATTCGAAGATTCTAGGATATTTAGCTCACACCGCAACTTGCTAAATCTCTTCTCATCCAAGGGCTTTGTGAAGATATCGACTAGTTGTTCTTCAGTCTTCACATGCTCAATAGAGATGTCGCCCTTCAACACATGATCACGAAGAAAATGATGACGAATCTGAATGTGCTTTGTCTTCGAGTGCTGAACTGGGTTATGAGCAATCTTGATGGCAATCTCATTGTCACAGTAGAGAGGCACATTCTTCATGTTGACTCCGTAGTCCTTGAGCGTTTGCTTCATCCATAGCAATTGAGCACAGCAAGAACCAGCAGCAATGTACTCAGCGTCAGCAGTAGACAGTGATACGCAGTTCTGTTTCTTCGAGGACCAACATACCAAGGATCGTCCAAGGAAATGGCATGTGCCTGATGTTGACTTGCGGTCCACACGGTCACCAGCATAGTCAGAGTCTGAATATCCAATGAGATCAAAAGCCAAGCCCTTGGGATACCATAATCCAAGTGTTGGTGGGTGAGCTAGATATCGAAGAATCTGCTTCACAGCCTTATGGTGTGATTCCTTCGGTGTAGCTTGAAAGCGGGCACACATGCAAACTCTAAGCATAATATCTGGCCTAGATGCACATAAATACAATAAAGAACCAATCATGGAGCGGTATACCTTTTGATCGAAGTCAATAACATTTTCATCAGTGCATAGATGGCCATTTGTGGGCATAGGGATTTTGACGCCTTTGCAATCTTGCATGCCGAATTTCCTCAGTACATCCTTGAGGTATTTCTCCTGAGATATGAATATGCCATTGCGTTGTTGATGAATTTGAAGACCTAAGAAGAATTTCAATTCTCCCATCATAGACATTTGATATTCTTCACTCATCATATAGGCAAATTCATCACTGTAACGTTGGTCAGTACAGCCAAAGATGATATCATCAACATATATTTGGCACACAAACAATTCACCGTCATAAGATTTAGTGAAAAGAGTTGGGTCAAGTGAACCGGGTTTGAAGCCTTTCTTCATGAGGAATTCCTTCAAAGTATCATACCACGCCCGAGGGGCCTGCTTGAGGCCATAGAGGGCCTTATTGAGTCTGAAGACATTGTCAGGATGCTTTGGATCTTCAAAACCTGGGGGTTGAGCAACATATACTTCTTCCTCAATCTTACCATTGGGAATGCATTTTTTACATCCATTTGATATAAGATGATGTCATGATGGTTAGCATAAGCAAGTAATATGCGAATAGCCTCAAGTCTAGCAATAGGTGCAAAAGTTTCATCGAAATCAATTCCTTCAACCTGTGTGTAGCCTTGAGCTACAAGCCGTGCCTTATTCCTCACCACAAGGCCATTTTCATCTTGCTTGTTGCGGTAGATCCACTTTGTGCCAATGATATTGTGCTTGCGAGGGTCTGGTCGCTTGACAAGTTCCCAGACGTTGTTGAGCCGAATTGATGTAATTCCTCTTGCATAGCTTGAATCCATTCAGGCTCCAGAAATGCTTCATCTACCTTAGTGGGCTCTGTGATATAGATGAAAGCAAAGTGCCCACAAAAGTTGGACAAATGTGAAGCTTTTGAGCGTGTGAGAGGACCTGGTGCGTTGATGTCGCTGATGATTTTCTCAATCTACACTTCATGTGCAACGCGAGGATGAGCAGGTTGTCGTCGAGGAATTTGATCAGCATTTTCTTCAGCACCATTTTCCTCAGGTGCATCAGTATGATGTTCTCACGTTCTGGAATGACTTCTTCAACAGATTCTTCGGTAGGAATGACATCCTCAGTGGCCTTGAACTTGATGGTTTCCTCAGGTGACTTTTCATCTAGCACAGGAGGTAGGTGCTCTCTTTGCGAGCCATTAGTTTCACCGAACCGCACATCTACAGTTTCAACAACTTTGTGGTGAACGTTGTTGAAGACTCTGTAGGTGTGCGAGTCCTTTCCGTAACCAAGCATAAAACCTTCATGTGCTTTCGGTGCAAATTTGGAATTGTGATGAGGATCTCTAATCTAACATTTAGCACCGAAGACATTGAAATAACTCACATTGGGTTTCTTGTCAGTGAGGAGTTCATATGCAGTCCTCTTGAAGAATTTGTGAAGATATACCTTGTTGATGATGTGGCACGCAGTATCAATTGCCTCAATCCAGAAATGACGAGGCGTCTTGTATTCATCAAGCATAGTGCGAGCCATCTCAACAAGAGTCCTGTTCTTGTGCTCCACGACGCCATTCTGCTGAGGAGTATAAGGAGTAGATAACTCATGAGTAATACCAAGTTCATCAAGATAGTCATCAAGACCAGTATTCTTGAACTCAGTTCCATTGTCACTTCTTTTGTGCTTGATCTTCACACCAAAGTTGGTTGAAGCCCTTGAGGAAAATCGTTTGAAGACTTCCTGCACTTCACGTTTGTAAGTGACAATATGCACCCATGTGTAACGAGAGTAATCATCTACGATAACAAAGCCATATAGAGAAGCTTCATTTGTGAATGCAGAATAGTGGTTAGGACCAAAGAGATCCATGTGAAGCAATTCAAATGGTCGAGTGCTAGTCATGATAGTCTTTGCTGGATGCTTGGCCTTGCTCATCTTTCCAGCTTCACAAGCTCCGCACAAGTGATACTTGAGGAATTGGACATTCTCAATGCCAATGACGTGCTTCTTCTTCACGAGTGTGTGCAAGTTCCTCATGCCAGCATGACCAAGTCGTCGATGCCATAGCCAGCCTTCTGAAGCTTTTGCAAGTAGACATATAGCTGGTTGTGGCCCTGTAGAGAAATCAATAATATACAGATCTCCTCTCCTAAAGCCTTCGAAGACTTTGGAATTGTCAGCTTCCATGATCACAACACAACGATACTTGCCAAAGATAACAACCATATCAAGATCACAAAGCATTGAGACTGGCATGAGGTTGAATCCTAAGGACTCGACAAGCATGACTTTGTCCATGTGTCGATCCTTTGAGATCGCAACCTTACCTAGACTCAATACCTTGATTTTTCCTTTGTCAGCGTAGGTGATATGCTTCAGATAAGATGGAGATAAGGGAGCATCCATCAATAGATTCTTGTCACCAGTCATGTGATTTGTACATCCACTATCGAGGACCCACTCAGTGGCTTTGGGTAGATCATCTTGCAGATGAATTAGTGCAACTTACGAACTCATATACTTCATCAGTGAAGAAAATGACATCAATTTCATCAGATCAATTTCATCAAGCAATAGAACAGATAAAGCAGTATGAGGACGTGAGAAATGAGGATTCATTTCTTCATGATTAGCCTGCGTCCTTTCAGGCATTTTCGGGTCCCCAGCAAATTCTTCAGACGTTTAATCACGTCTGGAGAACCAACTCTGCATAAGAGATTAGTTCTTTTTCTTCACCACACACATCTGAAGGGGTGGCAAAGAGTTCATCATTCTGCGAGCTCCATAAGAGAAAGGTGGCATAGAAGCTAGTCCACTTCGTTTCACATAAGAGGAGTTAGGGTAAGCATATGAATAAGCAAAGAAATTCTTCGAGGACTTATGAACATAATGGTTAGAAGAATAATGCACATATTCATAGCCCTTAGATTTTTCCTGTGAAACCGAAGTGTTAGCATGATGATGATCATATGAGGATTTTGATCCTTTTGAGGAATTTGATCCACGTGAGGAATTCGGTCCGTATGAGGACTTGGATCCATATGAAGAATTTGGTCCATATGAAGAATTTGATCTGGGGTTCCTATTCTTCACAGGTGGTGTCATGATGACATTCACCTGAAGACTTTCAAGGCATCTTTTGGGAACCCATATTTTCTTCATAGGAGAACCGTTCCTGCAGTTAGTGCCAACATATCTAGGAAATACTTCACCATTCTGATTTTTGAACAGTTTATAGTTGGAGTCAAATGACTCATCAGAAGAATGAGAAGATTCACATGTAAAGCCAGATAAAGTAGATGGATCTACTGGAGTTCCCTTTGCAGTAACCCATGAGGTTTTGGGATACTGCTCAGGCTTCCAGTATGTCCCATCAGCATTGAGTTTGCTCTCAAAGGCAATACCCTCTTTCCTAGGGTTCCTATTGAGGATATGCTTTTTAAGCACATCACAAAGAGCCTGATGCCCTTTGAGGCTTTTGTACATGCCTGTCATATACAATTCCTTCAGCCATGCATTGTCAGTGATACTAGTAATATCCTCAGATGAGGAATTAGTGATGGCAGAGACAGGTGAAGAATTTGTAACAGTAGAAGCATTTGAACATTCAGGTGAAGAATTAGCAGATTCACGTTCAATGCACTTCAAACATGGTGGAATAAATTCTTCCTGAGCAGCGCTGATTTGTTGAGCAAGTAATGAATCACGCTCCTTCTGAAGATCTTCATAACTCACCCTTAGCTTCTCAAGATCTTGCTTTCTTTGAAGAAATTCATAAGAAAGCTTCTCATGATCAGATAAGAGAGTGTTATGATGACTTTGAAGGTTATCAAACTTAGACTGAAGTCTCTGAAGATTTTTAGTCAAAGTTTTGGTGCGATCCATCTCTTCACCCAACATATCATCACTTTTGTCTAGCATATTTTGAACCTTTTCAAAAGCCTTTTGTTGTTTCAAAGCAATCTTAGAAAGTTTAGAGTAGCTTGGCTTGAGGTTTTCATCAGATTCATCCTCAGATGATTCAGAGGAGGGATATTTGAGTACCTTGGCACCCTTTGCCATGAAGCAATAGGTGGGAGCGTAGTCATCATCTCCGTCATCAGCCTTGTTGAGGAAGTCATTCTCCTCAGAGTTGAAGATGGACTTGCTGACGAACGCAGTAGCGAGGGCTAAGCTCGCCACACCAGATTCTGACTCCTCAGATGCCTCCTCTTCCTCATGTTCCTCAGATTCAGCTTCAGAGTCCATTTCCTTGCCAATGAATGCCCGAGCCTTCTTGGAGTTGCTCTTCTTGTGAGATGAAGACTTCAAGGATTTTGATGATGAAGACTTTGAAGATTTCTTCTTCTTCTTTGAGTCATCAGAATTGTAATCCTTGTATTTCTTCTTCTTTGATTCCTTTTCCCACTGAGGACAGTCTTGAATGTAGTGACCAAGTTTCTTGCATTTGTGGCACAGTCTCTTCTTGTAGTCACGGGATGAGGAATCATCACTTCTTGAGGATTTTCCAAAGCGACCACGTCTTGAGAACTTCTGGAATTTCTTTACGAGCATTACTAGCTCCTGGCTCAGTTCTTCAGGATCACCAAGGCTGCTACCAGAATCCTCACCTTCAGATTTAGATACTGCCTTGGCCTTCAGAGCGCGTGATCTGCCATAGCTCGGTCCATAGAGATCTCTCTTCTCAGCAAGCTGGAAATCATGAGTGTTTAGCCTTTCGAGGATATCAGCGGGATCAAGTGACTTGTAGTCTCCACGTTCTTGTATCATCAGTGCAAGGGTATCAAATGAGGAATCAAGCAATCTCACCAATTTCTTCACCACCTCATGGTCGGTGATGTCAGTGGCGCCAAGTGCTTGAAGCTCATTTGAGATGTCAGTGAGGCGATCGAAGGTTTGCTGAACATTTTCATTGTCGAGTCTTTTGAAGCGCTTGAAGAGATTGCGAAGAACGTCAACTCGAGAGTCACATTGTGTTGAGACTCCTTCATTGACCTTGG
The DNA here is from genome assembly GCF_018294505.1 of Triticum aestivum. Lineage (NCBI taxonomy): Eukaryota > Viridiplantae > Streptophyta > Magnoliopsida > Poales > Poaceae > Triticum > Triticum aestivum. Next base: position 572,230,237 of record NC_057814.1, read on the forward strand.
ACAGCCTATCCCAAATGATCTTAGCTGTCTCCAAAGCACTCACTCTACCATACTGCCCTTTGCTCAGATGACCACATATGATGTTCTTCGCTTGAGAATCGAGTTGCTTGAATCTCTTCACATCAGCAGCGTTCAGGGAAGGTGAGACAGTGGGAACGCCATTCTCCACAACGTACCAGAGATCGTTGTCAATTGCCTGAAGATGCATACGCATCTTATTCTTCTAGTAGGGGTAGTCCGTCCCATCGAAGGTAGGACACCTAGCAGAGACCTTGATCATACCTGCAGTCCACATAACTAAAACTCTAGGCGATTAAACCAAAATCACACAGAACAAGGGAGTACCTTGCTCTGATACCAATTGAAAGTGCGTTAAGTCGACTAGAGGGGGGTGAATAGGCGATTTTTATAAATTCTTCACTGAGGAATTTCTGGGTGAGGAAATTCCTTAGCGAAGAACTACTTACAGCGAAATAAGTACTCAGATGCAAACATGACAGAACATGAGCATGGTCATCATGATGAAATGAAAACAAGCATAGAGCACAGAAAGCGTAAACACAGGATAAACAGGAAGAAGACAAACAGACTGAAGAAATTAAACTGAGGAAATTGAGAAAGTCTTCAGACAAAGTCTTCAAACAGATATGAACAAGCACACAACACAGTAATGAGGAAATGGAAGGGTTGAGGAAATAGAACCTGTAGGCTTGGTGAAGATAATGATTTGGTAGACCAGTTCCAACTGCTGTGACAGTTGTACGTCTGGTTGGAGCGGCTAGGTATTTAAACCTGAGGACACACAGTCCCGGACACACAGTCCCGGAAACATAGTCCTCACCGTATTATCCTTGAGCTAAGGTCATACAGACCTCGCCCAATCACTCGTGGTAAGTCTTCAGGTGACTTCCAAACCTTCACAGACTCGGTCACTCGGCGATCCACAATTTCCTCTTGGATGCTCTAGACCATGACGCCTAACCGTGTGGAAGATGCACAATCTTCAAAGGTAACAAGCGTCGGATCCATGCAGGATCAATCTCTTCAGTGATGCTCAACCACTTTGGGTTTGTAGGTGTTTGGGTTTGGGTTTTCCTCACTTGATGATTTTCGCTCAAAGTCCTCGGAGGATGGGATGCTCTCAATGACAAGTGTCAGTTTCTCTCGGAGCAGCCCACCAGCTAGTGGTTGTAGGGGACGGCTATTTATAGCCTAGGGAGCAGCCCGACATGATAAGACATAAATGCCCTTCAATGATATGACCGTTAGGTGGGGAGATATTTTGGGACAGCTGGCGTGTACCACAGCAATGGTCGGAAATTTGACTATCAAATTCCTCAGGGATATCATGTTCCTCACTTGTAGGCAATCCGCACTGGCGAATTCCTAACTCCTCAGTCAAAACAAATTCCTCAGAGACCAGAAGAACTTCGTCTCTGTCACTGAAGAAATTGACTAAACTGTATGAGATTTCCAATGGCTTCACTCGAAAGGATTGGTAGGTGTAGGATTTGAGTTGAGCATCACTTGGAAATTTTTCCTTAGTATTTCCTCGACCCCCTTTAACAGTACGGTGTTTCCTATGACTCAACAAAGACAAAATAAAACTACGAAAACAAAATTCTTCATGCTTCATGTTCCTCGCATGAAATCCAAGTCTTCACGGTCACACCAATTTCTTCACTTTCAAAGTCTTCAGAAAGTCTTCAGAAATCCAAAGTCTTGAGTTGAAGACAATCATTTTTAGGGGTCGACTTTCTCTGTAAATATCAAACTCCTCATAGACTTATAGACATGTGTACACTCACAAACACATTAGTCCCTTAACCTATATGTCTTCAATACACCAAAATCACTAAGGGGCACTAGATGCACTTACAACCCTGTCCGCCAACTGCTGGCCGACAGCTGGCCCATCGGCCACGTGTCGGCCGATGGCTAGGACACGTCGCGGGGGAGTAGTCGGCCACTAGCGCCCCTGTATGCCACCCACGGGCCGATCGGCCAGCTGCGAGCTGACAGGGTGCGGGCCCCACCGCGATTGTCTTCTTCCTCCCCTTCTCCTCCTTTCTTCTCCCACGCAAAGCTCTCTCTTCTTTCTCCTCTTTCTTACCTGAAAGGCCTCCAATTTCTACACCAAACTGAGCCTTTTTTGCGGATTTGGGACCGTGGATGCGTTCTACGTAGTTAGGGGAGCCAAGGGAGACCTCGATCTACTGATGGGATAGCTCTTGGTGGTCGTGGTGAGCATTTTGTTGGAGCTTTTTTTAGCACATTGGTGGAGGTTGTGGCGGCGGTGGTGGTGGTGAAGCTCGGGCAGTGTGGTGGAGGTGGTGGAGGTGAAGCTCCCGCAGTGTGGCGGAGTTTCCGGCTCTGGTTCCGGTGATTGAAGGCCGCCGCTCGTTGTTCCTTCGCATACTTCAAGGGTATATTTCAACACACATTTTATCTTTCGTAGTTGCTCCGGTAGTATTTGGTAATATGTTTCGATGTGAAATATATTATGTGTGCGGTTATTGTTATTTGCTCGGATAGTAACCCGTAATATATTTAAATGTCAACTATTCGTGTGAAATTTTGAAGTTGCTCCGGTAATATTCTGTACTATATGTGGATGTCAAATATTTAGGTATGCCAGTATTTGTAGTTGCTCCGGTAATATCGGTAATATATGTAGATGTCAAATATTTAGTTCTGTCAATATTTGTAGTTGCTCCGGCAATATTCGTAATATATTTAGAGTTTAAATTTGTAGGTGTCTGAATTTTTCTAGTTGCTCCAGTAATATTCCGTAATATATATACATGTCAAATATTTAGTAGTGCGGACATTTGAAGTTGCTGCTTAATACTTGTCTGTCGTTGTTGAAAACGAATTTTGGTGAGCCGAGATGTCTGATGTAGTGAAGTTTGCATTTTACTACGGTCCTGGTACTGTCCAAACAACTGAGATGGGAGATGATCTGAGTGAATTTGATCACATAGAGGTGCCACTGACCGCTCCTTAAACAGGGTCAGTCAGTCAGTTGAAAGAATGGGTGAGAGCAAGTTTAGGGCTTGATACTCGGTGTTCATGCATTATGGACATGGTCAAGTTCAATCATTTACTTTTATTTGAGGCCAATAGAGCGAGACTCTGAGTGGGTGCGGTGGTTACAAGGTTGTGAACGCAGGGGATGCAATCCTGTTGCGTTAGTGCTTCCCGTCGTGAAGGAGGTAAGTGCATATGAAGGCGAGGGTGGCTACGTTCCTGGCCAGAGCAGTGAAGGGATGCAATTATCTATGTCAAATGATGGTTACGAACCAGGACAGAGCAGTTAGGTAGAAGGAGGAAATGCCGATGGTTACATGTTGGGGAACGTAGCAGAAATTTAAAATTTTCTACGTATCACCAAGATCAATCTATGGAGTCATCTAGCAACGAGAGAGAGGGGAGTGCATCTACATACCCTTGTAGATCGCGCGCGGAAGCGTTCAAGAGAACGGGGTTGATGGAGTCGTACTCGTCGTGATCCAAATCACCGATGATCCTAGCGCCGAACGAACGGCACCTCCGCGTTCAACACACGTACGGAGCGGGGACATCTCCTCCTTCTTGATCCAGCAAGGGGGGAGGAGAAGTTGATGGAGATCCAGCAGCACGACGGCGTGGTGGTGGATGTAGCGGGATCCCGGCAGCGCTTCGCCAAGCGCAAGCGGGGAGGAAGAGGTGTCACGGGAGGGAGGGAGGCGCCAGGGCTTGGGTTGCTGCTCCCATGCGCAGCCCCACTATATATAGGGGTGGAGGGGGCTGGTTTCTTGCCCTCCAAGTCCATTGGGGCGTTGGCAAAGGTGGGGGAAAGAAATCCCATCATTTCCCTTCCCCACCGATTGTTATCCCCCTTTTTTAGGGATCTTGATCTTATTCCTTCTAAGGTGGGATCTTGGTGTGCCTTGACCAGGGGTGTGGGGCCTTGCCCCCACTACCCACGTTCATGTGGGTCCCCCCATGCAGGTGGGCCGCACTTCGGAACATTCTAGAACCTTCCCGGTACAATACTGAAAAATCCCGAACATTTTCCGGTGGCCAAAATAGGACTTCCCATATATAAATCTTTACCTCCGGACCATTCCGGAACTCCTCGTGACGTCCGGGATCTCATCTGGTACTCCGAACAACTTTCGGTTAACCGCATACTAATATCTCTACAACTCTAGCGTCACCGAACCTTAAGTGTGTAGACCCTACGGGTTCGGGAGACATGCAGACATGACCGAGACGACTCTCCGGTCAATAACCAACAGCGGGATCTGGATACCCATGTTGGCTCCCACATGTTCCACGATGATCTCATCGGATGAACCACGATGTCGAGGATTCAATCAATCCCGTATACAATTCCCTTTGTCAATCGGTACGTTACTTGCCCGAGATTCGATCGTCGGTATCCCAATACCTTGTTCATTCTCGTTACTGGCAAGTCACTTTACTCGTACCGTAACGCATGATCCCGTGGCTAAATCCTTAGTCACATTGAGCTCATTATGATGATGCATTATCGAGTGGGCCCAGAGATACCTCTCCGTCATACCGATTGACAAATCCCAGTCTCGATTCGTGCCAACCCAACAGACACTTTCGGAGATACCTGTAGTGCACCTTTATAGCCACCCAGTTACTTGTGACGTTTGGTACACCCAAAGCATTCCTACGGTATCCGGGAGTTGCACAATCTCATGGTCTAAGGAAATGATACTTGACATTAGAAAAGCTCTAGCAAACGAACTACACGATCTTGTGATATGCTTAGGATTGGGTCTTGTCCATCACATCATTCTCCTAATGATGTGATCCCGTTATCAATGACATCCAATGTCCATGGTCAGGAAACCATAACCATCTATTGATCAACGAGCTAGTCAACTAGAGGCTTACTAGGGACATGTTGCGGTCTATGTATTCACACATGTATTACGGTTTCCAGTTAATACAATTATAGCATGAACAACAGATAATTATCATGGACAAGGAAATACAATAATAACCATTTTATTATTGCCTCTAGGGCATATTTCCAACAGTCTCCCACTTGCACTAGAGTCACTAATCTAGTTCACATCACCATGTGATTAACACTCAAAGTTCACATCGCCATGTGACTAATACCCAAGAGTTTACTAGAGTCAATAATGTAGTTCACATCACCATGTGATTAACACTCAATGAGTTATAGGGTTTGATCATGTTATGCTTACGAGAGAGGTTTTAGTCAACGGGTCTGCAACATTCAGATCCGTGTGTGCTTTACAAATCTCTATGTCATCTTGTAGATGCAGCTACCACGCGCTACTTGGAGCTATTCCAAATAACTGCTCTACTATACGAATCCGGTTCACTACTCAAAGTCATCCGGATTAGTGTCAAAGTTTGCATCGACGTAACCCTTTACGATGAACCCCCTTTCCACCTCCATAATCGAGAAAATTCCTTAGTCCACTAGATACTAAGGATAAGTTCGACCGCTGTCATGTGATCCCTTCCTGGATCACTATTGTACCCCTTGACTAACTCATGGCAAGGCACACTTCAGGTGCGGTACACAGCATAGCATATTGTAGAGCCTACGTCTAAAGCATAGGGGACGACCTTCGTCCTTTCTCTTTCTTCTGCCATGGTCAGGTCTTGAGTCTTACTCAATACTCACACCTTGTAACACAGCCAAGAACTCCTTCTTTGCTGATCTATTTTGAACTCCTTCAAAATCTTGTCACGGTATGTATTCATTTGAAAGTACTATTAAGCGTTTTTGATCTATCCTTATAGATCTTGATGCTCAATGTTCAAGTAGCTTAATCCAGGTTTTCCATTAAAAACACTTTTCAAATAACCCTGGATGCTTTCCAGAAATTCTACATCATTTCTGATCAACAATATGTTAACAACATATACTCATCAAAAATTCTATGGTGCTCCCACTCACTTCTTTGGAAATACAAGTTTCTCATGAACTTTGTATAAACCCAAAATCTTTGATCATCTCATCAAAGCGTTCATTCCAACTCCGAGATGCTTACTCCAATCCTTAGAAGGATTGTTGGAGCTTTGCATACTTGTTAGCATCTTTCAGGATTGACAAAACCTTCTGGTTGTATCACATACAACCTTTCCTCAAGAAAATCGTCGAGGAAACAATGTTTTGATATCCTATCTGCAAGATTTCATAAATAATGCAGTAACTGCTAATATAATTCTAACAGACTCTTAGCATCGCTATGAGTGAGAAAGTCTCATCGCAGTCAACTCCTTGAACTTGCCGGAAAACATCTTAACGACAAGTCGAGCTTTCTTAATGGTGACACTTACCATCATTGTCTGTCTTCCCTTTAAAATCCATCTGTACCCAACAGCCTTACGACCATCAAGTAGTTCTTTCAAAGTCTATACTTTGTTTTCATACATGGATCCACTCGGATTTTATGGTCTCGATCCATTCGTCGGAATCCGGGCCCACCATCGCTTCTCCATAGCTCGTAGGTTCATTGTTGTCTAGCAACATGACTTCCAAGACAGGATTACGTACCACTCTGAAGTAGTACGCATCCTTGTCGTCCTATGAGGTTTTGTAGTGACTTGATCTGAAGTTTCATGATCACTATCATAAGCTTCCACTTCAATTGGTGTAGGTGCCATAGGAACAACTTCCTGTGCCCTGCTACACATTAGTTGAAGTGACGGTTCAATGACCTCATCAAGTCTCCACCATCCTCCCACTCAATTCTTTTGAGAGAAACTTTTCCTCGAGAAAGGACCCGTTTCTAGAAACAATCACTTTTGCTTCCAGATCTGAAATAGGAGGTATACCCAACTGTTTTGGGTATTCTATGAAGATACATTTATCCGCTTTGGGTTCGAGCTTATCAGCCTGAAACTTTTTCACATAAGCGTCGCAGCCCCAAACTTTTAAGAAACGACAACTTAGGTTTCTCTAAACCATAGTTCATACGGTGTCGTCTCAACGAAATTGCGTGGTGCCCTATTTAAAGTGAATGCGGTTGTCTCTAATGCCTAACCGATAAACGATAGTTGTAATTCGATAAGAGACATCATGGTATGCACCATATCCAATAGGGTGCAGTTATGATGTTCGGACACACCATCACAATATGGTGTTCCAGGCGGTATTAGTCGTGAAACAATTTCCACAATTTCTTAATTGTGTGCCAAACTCGTAACTCAGATATTCATCTCTATGATCATATCACAGACATTTTATCCTCTTGTCACGACGATCTTCAACTTCATCTGAAATTACTTGAACCTTTCAATAATTCAGACTTGTGTTTCATCAAGTAAATATTCTCAGCATCTACTCAAATCATCTGTGAAGTAAGAACATAACGATATCCACTGCGTGCCTCAGCACTCATTGGACTGCACACATCAAATGTATTACTTCCAACAAGTTGCTCTCTTGTTCCATCTTACTGAAAACGAGGCCTTTCAGTCATCTTGCCCATGTGGTATGATTTGCATGTCTCAAGTGATTCAAAATCAAGTGAGTCCAAATGATCCATCTGTATGGACTTTCTTCATGCATATATACTAATAGACATGGTTCGCATGTCTCAATCTTTTCAAAAACGAGTGAGTCCAAAGATCCATTAACATGGAGCTTCTTCATGCGTTTTATACCAATATGAATCAAGTGACAGTGCCACAAGTATGTGGTACTATCATTACTATCTTATATCTTTTGGCATGAACATGTGTATCACTACGATCGAGATTCAATAAACCATTCATTTTAGGTGCAAGACCATTGAAGGTATTATTCAAATAGACAGAGTAACCATTATTCTCCTTTAATGAATAACCGTATTGCGATAAACATAATCCAATCATGTCTATGCTCAACGCAAACACCAAATAATAATTATTCAGGTTTAACCCCAATCTTGATGGTAGAGGGAGCATGCAATGCTTGATTGCATCAACCTTGCAAACACTTCCAACACATATAGGTCATCTCACCTTTAGCTAGTCTTCGTTTATTCCGCAACTTTTATTTCGAGTTACTAACACTTAGCAACCGAACCGGTATCTAATACCCTGGTGCTACTAGGAGTACTAGTAAAGTACACATTAATATAATGTATATCCAATATACTTCTGTCGACCTTGCCAGCCTTCTCATCTACAAAGTATCTAGGGTAGTTCTGCTTCAGTGACCGTTCTCCTCATTTCAGAAGCACTTAGTCTCGGGTTTGGGTTCAACCTTGGGTTTCTTCACTAGAGCAGCAACTGATTTGCCGTTTCATGAAGTATCCCTTCTTGCCCTTGCCCTTCTAGAAACTAGTGGTTTTACTAACCATCAACAATTGATGCTCCTTCTTGATTTCTACTTTCGCGGTGTCAAACATCGCGAGTTGCTCAAGGATCATCATGTCTATCCCTGATATGTTATAGTTCATCACGAAGCTCTAATAGCTTGGTGGCAGTGACTATGGAGAACCATCACTATCTCATCTGGAAGATTAACTCCCACTCGATTCAAGTGATTGTAGTACTCAGACAATCTGAGCACATGCTCAACGATTGAGCTTTTCTCCCTTAGTTTGCAGGCTTAAGAAACTTGTCAGAGGTCTCATACCTCTTGACGTGGGCATTAGTCTGAAATCCCAATTTCAGTCTTTGGAACATCTCATATGTTCTGCGACGTTTCAAAACCGTCTTTGGTGCCACAATTTTAAACCGTTAGCATCACACACTGAACTATCACGTAGTCATCAAAACGTGTATGTCAGATGTTTCGTAACATCTATAGACGACGCTCGAGGTTCAGCACACTGAGCGGTGCATTAAGGACATAAGCCTTCTGTGCAGCAATGAGGACAATCCTCAGTTTACGGACCCAGTCCGCATAATTGCTCTATCAACTTTCAACTAAATTTTCTCTAGGAACATATCTTAGTAGAACTAAAGCGTAAGCTACGACATTATTTGCAAAGACCTTTTGACTATGTTCATGATAATTAAGTTCATCTGATTATTTAATGAACTCCCACTTAGATAGACATCCCTCTATTCATCTAAGTGATACATGATCCGAATCGACTAGGCCGTGTCCGATCATCACGTGAGACGGACTAGTCATCATCGGTGAACATCTCCATGTTAATCGTATCTACTATACGACTCATGTTCGACCTTTCGGTCTCTTGTGTTCCGAGGCCATGTCTGTACATGCTAGGCTCGTCAAGTCAACCTAAGTGTTTTGCTTGTGTTCCGAGGCCATGTCTGTACATGCTAGGCTCGTCAACACCCGTTGTATGCGAACGTTAGAATCTATCACACCCAATCATCACGTGGTGCTTCGAAACAACGAACCTTTGCAACGGTGCACAGTTAGGGGGAACACATCTCTTGAAATTTTAGTGAGGGATCATCTTATTTATGCTACCGTCGTTCTAAGCAAATAAGATGTAAACATGACAAACATCACATGCAAATCATAAAGTGACATGATATGGCCAATATCATCTTGCGCCTTTGATCTCCATCTTCGAGGCGCGGCATGATCACCTTCGTCACCGGCATGACACCATGATCTCCATCATCATGATCTCCATCATCGTGTCTTCATGAAGTTGTCTCGCCAACATTTACTTCTACTACTATGGCTAACGGTTAGCAATAAAGTAAAGTAATTACATGGCGTTTTTCATTGACACGCAGGTCATACAATAAATTAAGACAACTCCTATGGCTCCTGCCGGTTGTCATACTCATCGACATGCAAGTCGTGATTCCTATTACAAGAACATGATCAATCTCATACATCACATATATCATTCATCACATCCTTTTGGCCATATCACATCACATAGCATACCCTGCAAAAACAAGTTAGACGTCTTCTAATTATTGTTGCATGTTTTACGTGGCTGCTATGGGTTTCTAGCAAGAACGTTTCTTACCTACGCAAAAGCCACAACGGTGATATGCCAATTGCTATTTACCCTTCATAAGGACCCTTTTCATCGAATCCGATCCGACTAAAGTGGGAGAGACAGACACCCGCTAGCCACCTTATGCATCAAGTGCATGTCAGTCGGTGGAACCTGTCTCGCGTAAGAGTACGTGTAAGGTCAGTCCGGGCCACTTCATCCCACAATGCCGCCGAATCAAGATAAGACTAGTAACGGTAAGCAAATTGAACAAATAGTCGCCCACAACTACTTTGTGTTCTACTCGTGCATAGAATCTACGCATAAACCTAGCTCATGATGCCACTGTTGGGGAACGTAGCAGAAATTTAAAATTTTCTACGTATCACCAAGATCAATCTATGGAGTCATCTAGCAATGAGAGAGAGGGGAGTGCATCTACATACCCTTGTAGATCGCGCGCGGAAGCGTTCAAGAGAACGGGGTTGATGGAGTCGTACTCGTCGTGATCCAAATCACCGATGATCCTAGCGCCGAATGGACGGCACCTCCGCGTTCAACACACGTACGGAGTGGGGACGTCTCCTCCTTCTTGATCCAGCAAGGGGGGAGGAGAAGTTGATGAAGATCCAGCAGCACGATGGCGTGGTGGTGGAAGTAGCGGGATCCCGGCAGGGCTTCGCCAAGCGCAAGCGGGGAGGAAGAGGTGTCACGGGAGGGAGGGAGGCGCCAGGGCTTGGGTTGCTGCTCCCATGCGCCTCCCCACTATATATAGGGGTGGAGGGGGCTGGTTTCTTGCCCTCCAAGCCCATTGGGGCATTGGCAAAGGTGGGGGAAAGAAATCCCATCATTTCCCTTCCCCACCGATTGTTATCCCCCTTTTTTAGGGATCTTGATCTTATTCCTTCTAAGGTGGGATCTTGGTGCGCCTTCACCAGGGGTGTGGGGCCTTGCCCCCACTACCCACGTTCATGTGGGTCCCCCCATGCAGGTGGGCCCCACTTCGGAACCTTCTAGAACCTTCCCGGTACAATACCGAAAAATCCCGAACATTTTCCGGTGGCCAAAATAGGACTTCCCATATATAAATCTTTACCTCCGGACCATTCCGGAACTCCTCGTGACGTCTGGGGTCTCATTCGGGACTCCAAACAACTTTTGGTTGACCACATACTAATATCTCTACAACTCTAGCGTCACCGAACCTTAAGTGTGTAGACCCTACGGGTTCGGGAGACATGCAGACATGACCGAGACGACTCTCCGGTCAATAACCAACAGCGGGATCTGGATACCCATGTTGGCTCCCACATGTTCCACGATGATCTCATCGGATGAACCACGATGTCGAGGATTCAATCAATCCCGTATACAATTCCCTTTGTCAATCGGTACGTTACTTGCCCGAGATTCGATCGTCGGTATCCCAATACCTTGTTCAATCTCGTTACCGGCAAGTCACTTTACTCGTAACATAACGCATGATCCCGTGGCTAACTCCTTAGTCACATTGAGCTCATTATGATGATGCATTACCGAGTGGGCCCAGAGATACCTCTCCGTCATACCGAGTGACAAATCCCAGTCTCGATTCGTGCCAACCCAACAGACACTTCCGGAGATACCTGTAGTGCACCTTTATAGCCACCCAGTTACGTTGTGACGTTTGGTACACCCAAAGCATTCCTACGATATCCGAGAGTTGCACAATCTCATGGTCTAAGGAAATGATACTTGACATTAGAAAAGCTCTAGCAAACGAACTACACGATCTTGTGCTATGCTTAGGATTGGGTCTTGTCCATCACATCATTCTCCTAATGATGTGATCCCGTTATCAATGACATCCAATGTCCATGGTCAGGAAACCATAACCATCTATTGATCAACGAGCTAGTCAACTAGAGGATTACTAGGGACATGTTGTGGTGTATGTATTCACACATGTATTACGGTTTCCAGTTAATACAATTATAGCATGAACAACAGACAATTATCATGAACAAGGAAATACAATAATAACCATTTTATTATTGCCTCTAGGGCATATTTCCAACATTACAAACCAGGGCAGAGTAGTCAGGTAGAAGGAGGAAATGCTAATGGTGATTACAGTGGCGAAGTGGACTGTGACGCCCCCGATTCAATCGTACACTAATCATACACGCAAATGTGTACGATTAAGATCAGGGACTCACGGGAAGATATCACAACACAACTCTAGACACAAAGTGAAATAATAGAAGCTTTATATTATAAGCCAGGGGCCTCGAGGGCTTGAATACACAAGAGTCAGCGGAATCCACAATATCTGAGTACGAACATAAGTTAGCAAGTTTTCCATAAGAAGGCTAGCACAAAAGTATCAACGATCGAAAAGGCAAATCCTCCTACCTGGGAGCCTCCTAACTACTCCTGGTCGTCAGCGGTCTCCACATAGTAGTAGGCACCCTCAGGGTAGTAGTAGTCATCGGTGGTGACGTCTGGCTCCTGGGGCCCGTCATCTGATCGCAGCAATCGGGTATATGGGAAAAAGAGGTAGCAAAGCAACCGTGAGTACTCATCCAAAGTACTCGCAAGACTTACATCAGATCTGAGCTAAGTATGCATCTGTATCAAAAGAATGAGTTGTATCTGTGGACTGAACTGCAGAATGTCAGAAGAGAAGGGGAAAAGCCTAGCCTATCGAAGACTAGCATCTTCAAGCATCTTGCAGGATTAGAAGAGATAAGAGTAACATATTAAAATAGTAGTAATTATGTTGTAACATCGCCCAGAGATCACTTCCTCGACTCCCTGCGAGAAAGTAATCCCGAAGCCATCATTTTCATTTCATGCCTCATCATCCAAGTGGTGCAACGCCAAGGATGGCAATTTACCGCATGCGTTTAAATTGTAATAAACACAACGAAAAAGAATGGAAAGAGCAGGCATGCAATCCTCAAATCGTAGGATGACAGTTATGCAAAAGCAGAAGGATGAAAATTACCTGAAGAAGCATCAACTCTATCATGTTATGAGCCCAGACATGTAAAAGGTATGCATAAATGTTGCCGGAACCTTTGGCCCATTGCCATTTCCATCCACCTTGATATGCTAAATGTATGACTATGGATGTCCCTAGTAGAACCCTTTCATAGAAAATGAAAGAACTAGAACTTTTAAAACAACAAGGTGTGGATAACAAAGGTTTTTTACGGTGCTGATTTCAGTGCCCCCAGAATCACAACATACCGAATCCGTGGACCATGGGTGAGGAATAGTTATTCTTCATCCACTTTTTATTAACATCAATGCGCCGTAATTTTACGTTCCGTAAATTTTGTCTAAAAAATTAAACATTTTTAAACGCAATTTTTTCTTAAAAAATTGAACATTTTATGAAAACATGAATATTTTTTAAAAGTCAGGTATATAAGCAGTGATTTCAAATCCAAAGGTTCATCGTACTCTGGCATTTTTTGTAAACACACACATTGTTAAAAACACAAACAGTTTTTGAAAACATGAAGTCTTTATGAAAACGTGAACAATTTTTGGAAAATCCAAACATTTTTTGAGAAAGCAGAATCATGTGCACTAAAGATAGGTAAAATGGACCGGCCCAAATATCTTTCCCGTTTGCGTGCAAAAAGCTCGACACTTTGCCGCAGTGCAGCAAATATGTGTCCCCTGGGAGCGCTTGCCAAACACAGTATCCACCGCCGCAACCAACCCAGCCAGATCGAAAAGGGGATCGAGAGGTCCAAAAAGAAAAGGGGATCGAGCGACTTAGGGTTTCGATGGAGAAGGCGGCGGCGCCGTCTGCATCCCGAGTGGTTGAGGTTGTACCTTGACGAGGGGTATGGGATCAAGAAGCAGGTGATGGTGAAGATAGACCATCGGAACAGCTACATCAAGTGGCTGCTCAAGTGGGACAAGAAGCCTCGCGATCCCCTGCCCAACTTCCCGGAGGAGCTCCGCGAGGCCATGGACGCCATCAAGGCCGAGCGCGACGAGAACGAGAGGGTCCTCGCCGACTTCAAGCGCGACGGCTACGCCTACGTCCAGGTCGACGTCTTCAACGACGACGACCCAAGGGCCAACCTCCCCGCCGACCAGTACGAGGTCATCCCCCACGACAGCAACGACGACCAAGGCGAAGAAGCAGCGGAACCCATCCTAGGCCGTCTCTAATCTTGTTAGAAGAGACGAGGATGCGTCCTTCTGTATCGAAGGTCCGACATAAGAGGACGATACACGTCGTCTGGCTGCTAGATAGTGTTACCTAGTCGTGCTTAATGTTGTCTTAATCATCCTATTAAAGCTATCTTAGTTAGCTGCGTTGTATGATGTCTGTAGTCTTTCTTATAATGTTGTGTGTTATGTCAGTTCTTTCTTATATATATAGCAATTCCATGTCTCGTGTCTGCGCTATTGGGCTTCTGTATCTATGGCTTGCTTTCTGCCGGTGAGATTGCTCTGAAAGCAAATTTCCAGAAATCTACAGAATAAAAAGTTAAGAACTCAACCAAAATCTCTCGGGGAACACAAGAGCAAATAGATTAAGTTGTTTTATTAGATGTTCCATTTAGCGTCTTACGTATTAGGTCTTGGTTTACAGGGTATGCACGGCCGTTGAACTTTGGCAGTCAAAGACGGCAAGCAATTTGGGCCATGGATGTGCTTAAGTACTAGAAAGGACAATTTAGGATCAAGGCCTTTTTGTCAGAGACAGAGAGGACTTGTTTCATTTCATCTAGGAGACATGATTGCCCCTTTGATCAAGTGACCAGTAAGTTTCCATCACACTTTGTTTCAGTCAGGGTATGCTGTAAAGTCTTAATAACAGGTTATGAGTTTTCAAGCATGTGTGGGCATTCAGACATGAATGCAACAAATAATATATGGTCAAAAATATATAAAGAAACAACAATAAGTACTGATCTTACAGGGTATAATCAATGACAACGAGCACATATAAGACAAAAGGGAGGGCTCATATATTGGGAAATGTGAATAAATGCAACATATAAGTAAATCAAGTAAGCATTTCCCAAAAATATTAACCACAAAGGGGAGGGACATATCAGTAGAACTACTTCCACGAGCACCAACAAACCAACCCTGATTCAATTCAAGTCATAACTTCCTGATCAATCAAACACATATGAAGGTACAGCAATCATGGCAACCAAAACAGAACCTGCATGCCAACCAGGTAATATTCCTGGAGATAGATGCTGCTCACATGGTGTCATTTGTTATTCTATCTGAATTTGAAGACATCTGCAATCAAATTTACATTTCAAAAAACCACTAATCAAACACCTGCATATGCCCAAAATATTTCAATGCACATCTGCTAGCAAGAGCAATAAACAATTAAAGACAGAGGATTGGCTCGACACTCTGCACATGTCTCAAGGCTTGTTTGTTCTCAGCTACTCCCTCCGTAACTGTTTACAGAGGTGGTATTTTTGGTGGATTGCTAATTTTTTTTCCAAGACAGTATATACAAGATGCCGATCACATTTACTGTGATGCAGCTATATTCACCCCTTGAACTTGCCAATCAAATTCCATGAAGTTTATAAGTTCAGTCACAAAAATAGAGCAGCTATTATGAAGATTGACACCTCAAACTTCACGGCAGCAATCAGTTGACACCAAACACATGACAAAAGGATAAAGAATGCATCAAACGATTTTACTTCTGGGATCATAGAAAGGAAACATGGACTGTAAGGTTCACGCTATAAGCTTTTATTTAAGTATCATGGCGATTAAGTACAATAGTAAGACATACCCGGTGGCCACAAAAATAGGCAGGACTGCGTCAATCCCACATACCATATAAACATGAAAAACTTTGACAGCAATCAGGCAATTACAAACCAACAGCATGGATGCGCTTTTGTTACACACACACAAGAAAGTATTTCATGCATAGTTTAAGCCATGAATGAGAAAACAGAAGGTAAGTGGACTTATTCGTGATAGTGGAGGTAATCACACCTTCGTGTTATGAAGAATGAACTTAAAAGGTTTGCCTACAATAGCAAAGCAAGATCTGTTGAAAACCCTTGGACATCGTTTGCATGTAGAAAATTGAGGCAGTTAATCAAATGTGTTCAGTTGTTGCAACATTACAGATGCAGATGGTATTACCTTTGAATTCGCATAAATATAGGTCTATGTGGTCAAAATGACAAAATCAACTACCATACAAGTGCATGTCATATGCTGTAAAGTTTCATACGACATGTGGCTATTCATTCTGAAAAATATCCTGCAGCTATCTTTAGCCCTTGAACTTGCCAATCAAATTCCATGAAATTTATAAGTTCAGCCACAAAAAATGAAGGTTGACACCTATAAACTTTACGGAAAACGAACAGTTGACACCAAACACATGACAAGAGGATAAATAAGGCATCAACTGATTTTGCTTCTGGGATAATAGAAAGGAAACATGGATTCTAAGGCTCCTGCTATGAGCTTAAGTGGCATGGCGATTAAGTACAATAGTAGGACGAACCTCATAGCCACAAAAATTCAATCCCCCAACATACCAAACAAACATGAAAATCTATGACAGCAAACCAGTCACCAGTCAGCAACCAGGCAATTACAAATCAACATCATGCATACGCTTTTGTTACACATACACACACAAAAACTTGCATCACCACATGACAAGATACCATGTATTTAGTGTGTAGTTAAATCCATGAATGAGAAAAAAGAAGGTAAGTGGACTTATTTGTGATAGTGGAGGTAATCACACCTTAGTGTTATGACTTCACATTGAGCCTCAAAAGCTTCTGAGGTATAATCCAGATTGTGGCCAGGTTCCTGCAGTAGAAGATATCTTAGACCTCTAAAAAGATTCAGATTTGGCATGATATTGTACAACGTCAACACAGGCTAGTAACACATACTACTATTGCCAAAAGCTGCACAGGATCAAATTTTGATCTATAATCTTGCTCACAATGAGCCTGACTAGTTCATTGCCTATGATATTTTCTATTTCAGCCAAACGGCCCTGCCAAGATTTGTGACCAATGCGATACCCCAAATTGCAACATAACAGAGAGATTCAATGACATGAGTGGCATACAAATAGCACTAGAAGAATAGTAAAGAGAACGAAGTTAAAATGTATGGGTATAAATATAATAGCAGAGCAAGATCTGTTGAAAATCCTAGGTCATCTTTTCCATGTAGAAAATTGAGGCAGTAAATCTATATGTTTAGTTGTTGCAAAATTATAGATACAGATGGCATCACTTATTAATTCACATAAATATAGGTCTTTGTGGTCAAATAACGAAATCAACTACCATACAAGTGCATGTCATATGGTGTAAAGTTTCATTCAACATGTGGCTATTCATTCTGAAAATATCCTGCAGCTATCTTCACCCCTTGAACTTGCCAATCTAATTCCATAAAGGTTTATAAGTGCAGCCACAAACCTAGAGCAGAACCTATGAAGATTGACACCTGTAAACTTATAGGACAACAAACAAGCATGACAAAATGATAAAGAACGACTGATTTTACTTCTGGGATCATAGGAAGGGAACATGGATCATAAGACTCGTGCTATGAGCTTAAGTATCATGGCGATTAAGTACAATGGTAAGGCGAACCCTGTAGCCACAAAAATAGGCAGGACTGCATCAATCCCACATACCAAATGAACAAGAAAAACTATGACAGCAAACCAGTCAGCAGTCAGGCAATTACAAATCAACAGCATGCATGTGCTTTTGTTACAAACACACACACACGCACACACACACACACAAACTTGCATCACCACATATGACAAGATAACACCATATATTTAGTGGTGTATGAATGAGAAAACAGAAGGAAGTGGACTTATTAGTGATAGTGGAGGTAATCACACCTTAGTGTTATGACTTCACATTGAGCTTCACCAACTTCTGAGCTATCATCCAGATTGTGGCCAGGCTCATGTAAATGTCATGCACGAGAGCCTATCTTAGACCTCCAAAAAGAATCAGATTTGGCATGAACCTATAGGAAGTCAACACAGACTAGTAACATACAGACATGCTACTATTGCCAACAGGAGCACAGTAGTATAATTTTGCTCATGAAGAGTCTCACTTGTCAGATATCCTGCCCGCAACTGCAATTTTCAAACAGTTAAACCAAGGACAATTATGAATCTACTGCCAGCATTTCCTAAGATGCAATTCTAAAACAGTTAAACCAACCAGGCCTGCCAAGATCTGTAATGATTGCAAACCCCGAATTGAAGAGCAACGTAACAGAGGGATTCAATAACATGAGTGGCACACAAATAACACTAGGAGAATAGTAAAGAGAATGAAGTTAAAAGGTTTGGCTATAATAGCAGAGCAAGATCTGTTGAAAACCTTAGGGCATCATTTGCACGTAGAAAAATGAGGCAGTAAATTGATGTGTTCAGTAGTTGCAAAATTATAGATGCAGATGGCATTACCTTTGAATTAACATAAGTATAGATCTACCATGTGGTCAAAATGACAAAATCAACTACCATAGTCCTGGTGTAAAGTTTCATACGACATGTGGCTATTCATTCTGAAAAATATCCTGCAGCTATCTTCAGCCCTTGAGCTAGCCAATCAAACTCCATGAAGTTTATAAGTTCAGCCACAAGCATAGAGCAGCAACTATGAACATCGACACATCAAAACTTTATACGGAAAACAAACAGCTAGTAACACATACTACTATTGCCAAACAGCAGCAAAGTAGTGTAATTTTGCTCACAAAGAGCCTTGCTTGTCAGATATCCTTTCCTGCAACTGCAATTTTCAAACAGTTAAACCAAGGACAATTATGAATTTACTGCAAGCATTTCCTAAGATGCAATTCTAAAACAGTTGAACCAACCAGCCCAATTGCGAACCCCGAACTGAAGAGCAACATAACAGAGGGATTCAATAACATGAGTGGCACATAAATAACACTAGGAGAATAGTAGCTTGCCGGGTTACAAAGGCAGAGGACACACTACATAGCTACGATACAACATCATCATCAATTGCAGACAGAAGTTTAGGACGCAGTACATCGCCAGGAGGAATCATACACTAATCCATAGCAGACATTAGATAGATAGATAGATAGATGTTGCTCAGTAGATCAAGCTTCTTCGTCGCTGTCGTGGGGGATGACCTCGTACTGGTCGGCAGGGAGGTTGGCCCTTGGGTCGTCGTTGTTGAAGACGTCGACCTGGACGTAGGCATAGCCGTCGCGCTTGAAGTCGACGAGGACCCTCTCGTTCTCGTCGCGCTCGGCCTTGATGGCGTCCATGGCCTCGCGGAGCTCCTCCGGGAATGTCAGGCCCTGTTCATGTTCTCCCCTGTTCCTGGCGTACCAGAAGTAGGATCAGCCGTAGATTCCTCATCGTGCGGTTCTGAAGCTTGGATAACGGTTCGCAAGTAAAGGGCATCTCTCCTCCGTCGATCTACCATCCAGCGGCTGTAGTGTCCTCCAGTAGCTGTAGCTCATCCGACAGTGCCATGTGCTTTGCTTTTGCTTCTTTCACTTTATCAGTGTAATGGCTATAAAGCCAGCCTCGGCCCGGGGTGTGGGTATGATTTAGCTGTATTGGGTGTAAACCCTAGCCGTCGGTGGCGTGCTAAACTTACTTTCCCCTTTCCAAAGCAAGAACCCTAGCTCGAAGCTCCCAAATTCTCTCCTAAAATTGTGCTCTGTGAGTTAAATTGTGTTATCTAGAGCTCTGATCCTGACAATTGGTATCAGAGGCCAGTCTTTCCTCGGCGGCGGTAGATGATTGGGGCAGCGTAGAGGTTTGCTTTAGCTGTAAAATCCCTCTTCGAGCTCCGATCGGGCGGCGGAGGCAGTAGGCGGCGGCGGGAGCGGCAGCGTTCGGGTGCAGTCAGAGGACAGCCTGGTTGCCTGAGAGTATTTCTCGGGTGGTAAAATTCCAGCTCCTGGATTTGGCCGTGTACCATCGGAGGCGGGCGCAGGCGGCGGTGTTGGCGGCGGTGACAAGTTCATCCCACCCTCCCAACCCTCTATGGTGGTGATCTCTGACGGCCTTAACATGACGGGCCCTGTTGATTCTGGCTCCACAGCGGAGTTGCAGCTCGAGTCCCTCGAGTTGGACATCAAGGCGCTCCAGCACGAGAGAGAGGAAGATCGCAAGGAGTTCCAGCAGTTTCAGGTGTTTGTGAACAGAAATTTTGCAACGATGCAGAAAAACTTGGAGAAAATTCAGGACAATTTCAGGCGTCTGTTGTTAGATCCCGAGCCAGCACAGGCAGATCAAGTTGAGGAGGGCCAAGGCAGTGTTCAATTGAAGGACAACCAGATCAATTCGCCTCATGTAGCTCCAGGCAGACCCAAGCAGCTCCAAATTCCTACACCACCATCGGTGGCAATGCCTGACAAAGGCGCACCTTTGCCAATCGGAACATCAACACTGAGAGATCATAATGGCAAGGAACTGCAGTTGGATGGTACACCTAAGGTACCTTACAGACACCCGAACTATGGGCAAGCAAGGGAAACAACAGCAAACAATGCAGTGCAGCTCGATGACATACCTGAAGAAGAAGCAGCGGACAACATCTATAGAAGGAGACCAAACACCCCAGTGGAGGGTCGAAGAAATATCCTTACGGTAAAACCAGCTAAGCTCAATATCTCTGAATTTGAGGGCCATGATCCTGAGTCTTGGATTCAGAATCTGGACCAGTATTTTGCTGCAGCAAGAACCCCTATCGAGCGTAGAACAGAACTGGCTATATCTTACCTCAAAGGTCCCGCTGTTCAATGGTGGAGGGGAACTGGATTTGCTCCAAGCAATGTTCCATGGCATAAATTTTGCTCCTATTTGTCTGATAGATTTTCTGTGGATTCGGCCTGCGATATTGTCAGTTCCTTCCATGCCGCACAACAAACTACTACTGTTACTGCCTATGTAGAACAGTTTGAGCAGTTAATGAATACCATGAGAAGAGAAAACCCAGGAATTCCAGATGATTACTATGTTTCCAGTTTTGTGTCTGGCTTAAATCCATATATTAAAAGTCATGTGGAGTGCTTGAAACCTAAAGACATGCAAACAACAGTCTGGTATGCTAGGAGAATGGAAAAAGCACAACCTCTCACTCCTCTTGTGCAAGCTAAGCCTTATATGCCTCAGCCCAGAAGACAAGTTATCTTTGAGCAGTCCAAGACCCCTGTTCCTTTAGCCACACCTAACAGGAACACTGTTATCCAGCAAGCAAAGCAAAATCAAGTGTGTTACAAATGCAGAGAACCTTGGGTGCCTGGTCACAGGCAGGTTTGCAAAATGAGCCAGAGAGCTCAGATACAGGCGCTACAGGTGCAAGACAATGAAAACCCTGAAACAATTTTTGTAACAGACTTTGATGACCCTGACCTGGAAACAAATGAGCAGCTATCTGATGAAACTGTGCTAAAAGTGTCAATGCATGCTGCCATGGGCATAGGAGCAGGCAGAAACACTTTTGTATTAACAGTAAAAGTTGGAAATGCAGTTGCCACAGCCTTGGTGGACAGTGGCAGTACATCAACTTCCATAGCCCCTGAAATGGCCAGTAAGTTACCAGTTGCACCTACCCCAACACCAAAAATCAAAGTAGTGGTTGCAAGTGGAGGAATATTATGGACTGAGTTCCAGGCAAAGAATTGCCCCTATGAAATTCAGGGTCATCACTTTTCTGATAGTTTCAGAGTCTTGAAATTGAAGGGATATGACATGATTTTGGGAGTGGATTGGCTCAGGAAGTATAGTCCAGTTCAAATGGATTTTATTAAAATGGAGATGAAAATCTCTGACAGTACTGGGCAGTTTTTAACATTTGTGGATGAAACTGTACCTATCACTCCTGTGATTGAGGCAAAGGATAACACTGAAAAGCTGTTAGAACAGGCTGTGTGTGGATTTTTTCTCTTTACTACTACTGGTCTGGAGTTAACAGCAGATAACCAAGAAATCCCTGCAGAGTTACAGCCTTTGTTAGACCAGTATGAGAAACTGTTCCAGGAACCTACTGAGCTACCCCCAAGCAGGCCTTGTGACCACATAATTCCTTTAATAGAAGGGGCTAAAGTTGTGAATCAAAGGCCTTACAGAATTCCTCACCACCAAAAGGAAATATTGGAGAAAATAATTAGGGAACTCTTGAAAAATGGAGTAATCACACCTAGCACTAGTCCATTCTCCTCTCCTGTGTTGTTGGTGAAGAAGAAAGATGGTTCTTGGAGACTCTGTACTGATTACAGAAAATTGAATGCAATTACTATTAAAAACAAATATCCCATACCAGTTATTGAAGATCTTTTGGACCAACTCAAGGGGGAAAAGATTTTCTCCAAAATTGATCTCAGAAATGGGTACCATCAAATCAGAATGGCTGAAGAAGATATACCT
Organism: Triticum aestivum; assembly: GCF_018294505.1. Taxonomy (NCBI): domain Eukaryota; kingdom Viridiplantae; phylum Streptophyta; class Magnoliopsida; order Poales; family Poaceae; genus Triticum; species Triticum aestivum. The sequence continues at coordinate 572,252,602 of NC_057814.1, forward strand.
AAAACTGCATTCACCACTCACATGGGATTGTTTGAATTTTTAGTTATGTCCTTTGGACAAACTAATGGCCCTCCTACTTTCCAGGCCCTCATGAACTTCTTGTTGGGCTATCTCAAGTTTGTTGTGGTTTTCTTTGACGACATACTAGTGTTCAGTTCCTCTATGGAAGAGCATAAGAGGCACTTAAAACAAGTGTTTGAAATACTGCAAGCAAATAAACTGCATGCAAAAATAGAGAAATGTTCATTTGGTAAACAGGAGGTTGAGTATTTGGGCCATGTCATTAACTCAGAAGGAGTGTCTACTCACCCATCTAAAATACAAGCTATCAAAGAGTGGCCAGCCCCTACTACAGTGACTGAGTTGAGAAGTTTCTTGGGGCTCAGTGGCTATTACAGAAGATTCATTCAGGGATATGGAGTAATTTGCAGGCCCCTGTTTGATTACTTAAAGAAAGAGGGTTTTAATTGGAGAGAGGAACAACAACAAGCATTTGAAGCTTTGAAACATAAGCTTACAAACTCTCCTGTCTTAGCCCTCCCAGATTTTTCTAAACCTTTTATTCTGGAAACAGATGCTTGTGGGTATGGATTGGGGGCTGTCTTGATGCAAGAGGGAAGGCCTATATCTTACTTCAGCAAGAGTATTGGTCCTAAAGCAGCTGCTATGAGCACATATGACAAGGAAGCCTTGGCTATCATTGAGGCTGTTAAGAAATGGAAGCACTACTTCCTAGCAACTGCCCTTGTTATCAGAACTGATCAAGAGAGTTTAAAATATATTCAGGAGCAGAAAATCACTGAAGGCATTCAGCACAAATTATTGCTCAAGCTGCTGGGCTTTAATTTCTCAATTGAGTACAAAAAGGGAAAGGAAAATAAGGCCGCAGATGCCTTATCCAGAGTGAAGCACATGATTTCTTCATTAACTGCTACTGCTGTTACTCCCACTTGGGTGAAGGAAGTAATAAGCAATTACAAAAGAGATGATAAAATTAAGGAACTCATTGCTGAGTGCACTGTGGACAAAACCAGCACCAATGCTTATTCATTCAAGCATGGTATACTTAGGTTTAACAACAAGATTGTCATTGGATCAGCTACTAACCTCAGGCAGGAAATCCTCCAAACATTTCACAACTATGAGTTAGGAGGCCATTCTGGGGAAAGAGCAACTTACCAGAGAGTGAAGCTGATTTTCCATTGGCAGGGCCTAAAACAAGATGTGGTGACTTTTGTGAAAGCATGCCCTATTTGCCAGTTGAACAAGGCTGAGCACACTCCCTATCCTGGATTACTAGAACCTTTACCTGTGCCAGATTTTGCTTGGGCACATGTAAGCATGGACTTTGTGGAGGGATTGCCAAAATCAGAAAACAAAGATTTGATTCTGGTAGTGGTTGATAGATTTACTAAGTATTCCCACTTCATTGCTATGAAACATCCCATAACAGTGCAGTCTGTAGCAAGAGCATTCTCTGACAATGTGTTCAGGTTACATGGCATGCCCTTAGTGATAGTGACTGACAAAGACAAAATATTTATAAGCAAATTGTGGCAGCAATTGTTTAAGTCTCTGAAAATCAAGTTACACATGAGCACAAGTTACCACCCACAAACTGATGGTCAAACAGAAAGAGTCAACCAGTGTTTAGAAAACTACTTGAGGTGTATGTGTTTTCAGCAACCCAGGAAGTGGCATGGATGGCTGGCACTTGCAGAGTGGTGGTATAACACTTCCTTTCACACATCTCTACAAATGACTCCATTTCAAGCCCTGTATGGTTTCCCTCCCCCAATGGTAGCAGAATCAGCACTACCAGATGCTATTTGTGAAGATAATGAGGATTTACTACATAACAGAGAATTGGCCATTGAAGTAATCAAACAGAACCTTATCAAAGCCTAGTCTAGAATGAAGCACTTTGCTGATAAAAAGCGAAAGGAAAGAGAATTTGAAGTGGGAGATATGGTTTATTTGAAGTTGCAACCATACAGACACACTTCTCTCAGCTTACATAGGCATCTGAAACTCCATTCCAAGTTCTATGGGCCCTTTAGAGTCCTGAACAAAATTGGAAACCATGCTTATAAGTTGCTGTTGCCAAAAGGCTGCCAGTTACATGATGTATTCCATGTCAGCCAGTTAAAGAAGCACATTGGAACAACAGTCATTCCTTCTCCTATCCTACCACTTATTGGTCCTGATGGCATTATCAAGATAGAACCTGAAGCAGTTCTGGAGAGAGCATTAATTCCTAGGAAGCAGGGGAGTATCAGTATTCCAGTGGTCAGGTGGCTAGTCAAATGGTCAAACCTTCCAGTGGAGGACGCTACTTGGGAGGATTCAGCATTTATCCAGAAGGTTTTTCCTGCTTTCAGAGCTTGAGGACAAGCTCAGGCTAAATTGGGGGGTATTGTCAGGCCATGTTCATGTTCTCCCCTGTTCCTGGCGTACCAGAAGTAGGATCAGCCGTAGATTCCTCATCGTGCGGTTCTGAACCTTGGATAACGGTTCGCAAGCAAAGGGCATCTCTCCTTCGTCGATCTACCATCCAGCGGCTGTAGTGTCCTCCAGTAGTTGTAGCTCATCCGACAGTGCCATGTGCTTTGCTTTTGCTTCTTTCACTTTATCAGTGTAATGGCTATAAAGCCAGCCTCGGCCCGGGGTGTGGTATGATTTAGCTGTATTGGGTGTAAACCCTAGCCGCCGGTGGCGTGCTAAACTTACTTTCCCCTTTCCAAAGCAAGAACCCTAGCTCGAAGCTCCCAAATTCTCTCCTAAAATTGTGCTCTGTGAGTTAAATTGCGTTGTCTAGAGCTCTGATCCATAGCAGACATTAATCCATAGCAGACATTAGATAGATAGATAGATAGATAGATAGATAGATAGATGTTGCTCAGTAGATCAAGCTTCTTCGTCGCTGTCGTGGGGGATGACCTCGTACTGGTCGGCGGGGAGGTTGGCCCTTGGGTTGTCGTCGTTGAAGACGTCGACCTGGACGTAGGCATAGCCGTCGCGCTTGAAGTCGACGAGGACCCTCTCGTTCTCGTCGCGCTCGGCCTTGATGGCGTCCATGGCCTCGCGAAGCTCCTCCGGGAAGTTGGGCAGGGGATCGCGAGGCTTCTTGTCCCACTCGAGCAGCCACTTATGTAGCTGTTCCGATGGTCTATCTTCACCGTCACCTGCTTCTTGATCCCATACCCCTCGTCAAGGTACAACCTCAACCACTCGGGGGATGCAGGCGGCGCCGCCGCCTTCTCCGCCTTGGCCTTGTCGTCCGCCTTCTTCTTCTCCGCCTTGGCCTTGTCGGCCGCCGCCTTCTTCTCCGCCTTGGCCTTGTCGGCCGCCGCCTTCTTCTCCGCCTTGGCCTTGTCGAGCGCTCCTTCTTCTCCGCCTTGGCCTTGTCGACCGCCGCCGCCACCTTCTCCGCCCTGGCCTTGGCCGCCATGTGCATCTTGGAGACTGTCCGGACCATGGGCTTGTACTTGCTGCGTCTCTGGCCCAGGACGTCCGGCTCGCCGTGGTGGCCGCGGGAAATGTCCAGACCGGAGAGGGAGACGGAGACGTTGAGCTCGCGGAGGACCGTCGACTCGTCGGGCGGGCTGGGGGTGGGGGTGGCCTGGAACTCCCTGTTGGCGAGGCAACAAACCGGCGCCGGCGCCGGCACCGAGATCACTCCTCCCTCCATCGCTCTCCCCCAAACCCTTGGCTCTGTTCGCTGGAAGCTAGTGGCAGCGGCTGTTCGAGGCGTTGGGACCGAGTGAGCAGGAGACCCCGGTCCCGCGTATAAATAGCCTCGCAAACCCTAGAGCTTCCGCATCGGATCGGATCCGGTCGCCGTCTCGGGCTCGGGCTACACCGACGCGCCCGGTCTTTCTTTACTCTCACTCGCTAACGCTTGTCGGATGCGGATCCCATTCGCTAACGCTTGCGGGTCCAGCAGATGTCGAACCTTCTCGAGGGCCCTGGAACTGACTTTGTGCAGGATTGATTTTTTTAGGGGTATTGTGCAGGATTGATTGTAGGCCAAGAAACCCTTCCTTCAGGATTGTGGCCCAAGAAACCTGGATCCAGCAACTTGGGCCATACTATCGAAGCATGGCCTTTATTGCTTATGGTGCTATTGGTGCACCGAACTCATGTTGCACATTTTAAAATATTCTAAAAGTTTTAAAAAAAATTATCACATGGACATGGAGACAAAATCAATGTAGGTTGTCGCAAAATTTGCTACGAAAACCTTTTTACAACATGCAATGATGTTGTGTCGTTGTTTTAATTTTTTTTTCATATTTTTAAAAATCTTCTACGGTATCCGGTGCACGGGTAGCACCACAATTGCAGGTGCACCGGATACATTCCCTCAAAAGTGTGGGTTTCCGAATATGGAATGTCTATTTTTATTCTTTGCATGGGGAATTAACCGAACTATCACGAACGGGACGAGCAGGGCTTTGGATGAATGGATATAATATCGGGCAATCTTATTGGGGATAACAAGGGCTTACCTAGATACCCAAAGTTTCATATCTAAAGCAAGTATTCAAGAAACTGCTCGAGTTTTAGCAAAAGGTGCCCTACGAGGTCGCATTGATTGGTTGAAAGGCTTGGAAGAAAACGATTGGTCATAATAAGCTTCATGTAAGCCTTTGATGATCATCTTTGGACATCATGTATACAAGTCACATGTGGAATGGCATCCTTAAAGCTATGAACGAATGTTCAACTAAGATACAAACATAACTTATCATTCACAGGCAAATGGTCAAACTGAAAGAGTAAAACCAACACTTGAAAATTATCTCATATGCATGACCATCATTGAACCAAATAAATGGACTTCTTGGCTCCTCCCTTGTCATACTATTCGTATATAACTAGTTTAGACCACGCAGGAGTTGAAATGTTTTGACTACAACGACCATGAGGTGGTGCTTCGGCGACAATAGTTGTACTATTGTTGCGGTGGTGCTGATGCTGTTTTGCAGCACCACTTCTGTTGCAAGGTCATCGTCATTAGTGCGTGTATAGCGAGCGGGCTGCAGCGGCATGGTCGTCGGCGATGGGGCAGCACTACTGCAAGGTCGATGGTTGCGTCGTGTGTGCTTTTAAGAAGGCTGAGGAGAGCTGCAAGCACTACAACGAATGACTACCACTTATGCGGATGGTGGTCGGCATTACTGCTGATGCAACCCCCTGTTTGCAATAGGTCCGTTGGTGTTGCTTTCAAACACCGCAATTGCTGCAGAGAGGAGGGACTGCCAGTGCTTTTAGGCAGGGGCGCCGTTCACCATGCCGCTGCAAGGCAACGTCTCGAGAGTTCTTCGGGTGGGGCGGTGGTTTGCAGGTGTTGCTATTGTGGATCTCGTCGATTGGACGTTGCAACAAGAGACGACAACCGACGATGCTGATGATGAGTCCAAAATGCACGACTTCTCCTGCATCTGGCATATGCGTTAGGTGAGTACTTTGGATGTACTCACAAGCTCACAACAACCATAGCAATTGAGACAAACAAAAGTAGGGAAATATGCAAGTGAAGCAATTATTAATATGTTGAAGGTAAACATGATGCTACTATTCAACTTACAGAAGTATAAGCGATCATTTAAGGTCACATGGACCAACTTACTCATGCTCATTATCACCACATGATCATCATTGAACCAACCTTGAGATGAGTTCTTTCATAATTATTGTTGATCAATAGTGTGACCTAGTAAGAACTGTGTCCAATACCATGGACTCGGCTATTCGAACAGATTCTCACCTCTGCGCAGGTTACGCACTTTACCGGCACTATGAAGCTCCTAGTCTGGTACTTTCGTACACTTCCCTAGGGGTGGACCAATGCTGCTTCAACAAAACCCGTCCACCTCATGACACTATTGAGAAACGTGGTAGAAAACAAAAAAATTGCCCTACGATCACCCAGGAACAATGTGGCACCCCGGCTCAGAGCAACCGGTTTACCTTGCATTGCAAGCCCAGACATCAAGTCTTCTGGCAACACACAACAACTTGGTAAAGAAAATAATCGCTTTATTGATCTCTTACAGATACATAGGTTCAAATATTACATGACAAGCAAGGCCAAGCGGCGCACATGGTGCGACTGCAGTTATGTACATTATTTAGTAGACATCTAGGGGGCCTCGATGATAAGGGAAACTCCTACTCGGCAGCGGAAGGACGAAGTAGCGGGACTCCACTCCACAAGGACACTATTGGGACACGGCCTAGAACGCCATGTACCGATCGACATCAACTCCTTGCACGGCTTCTCCTGCATCTAGCATGACACGCTAGGTAAGTACTTTGAATGTACTCGCAAGTTCGCAGCAAACAAAACAAACAAGATGGGGTCTATTCCTACATGAATAGATCTTGTCTACATCATGTCATCGTACTTATTGCATTACTCTGTTTCTCCACGAACTTAATACACTAGATGCATGCTGGATAGTGGACGATGTGTGGAGTAATAGTAGTAGATGTAGGCAGGAGTCGGTCTACTAATCTTGGACGTGATGCCTATATAATGATCATTGCCTGGATATCGTCATAATTATTTGAGGTTCTATCAATTCCCCAACAGTAATTTGTTTACCCACCATATGCTATTTTCTCGAGAGAAGCCACTAGTGAAATCTACGGTCGCGGTCTATTTTCTCATCATATATTTTCAGATCTATATTGCTATTTGCCTTTTTATTTATTTGCATCTTTTATTTTCAGATCTATATTATCAAAAACCCAAAAATATCATGCTGAATTTTATTTGCCTTTATTTTATTTGCATATACCAATCTATCACTTTACCAATCTTTTACCCAGGAGGGACTGACAACCCCTCTTTCGCGTCAGGTTGCAAGTATTTGTTCTTTCTGTGTAGGTACCGTTTACATAGTGTTGCTTGGTTCTCCTACTAGTTCGATAACCTTGGTTTCATTACTGAGGGATCTACCTACCTTAGTTGTATTGCATCATCCTTACTCCTTGGGGAAAATACTGACGCGGATACAAGACATCACAGAAGGGAGGATCAATCATGAACATGAACATGCTTTGTGAGTAGTTACTTTTGTTCCTGAGGACATGGGAGAAGTCTTGTTATAAGTAATCATGTGAATTTGGTATTCGTTCGATATTTTGATGAGATGTATGTTGTCTTTACTCTAGTGGTGTTATGTGAACATTGACTACATGACACTTCACAATGATTTCCGCCTAGGGGAAGGCATTCGGAAGTAGCAAGTAGATGATGGGTTGATAGAGTGACAGAAACTTAAACCCTAGTTTATGCTTTGCTTCGTAAGGGGCTGAGTTGGATCCACACATGTTTAATGTTATGGTTAGATTTATCTTAATTCTTCTTTCGTAGTTGTGGATGCTTGCGAGAGGGGTTAATCATAAGTGGGGGGCTTGTCCAAGTAAGGACAACACTCAAGCACCGGTCCACCCGCATATCAAATTATCAAAGTAGCGAACACGAATCATATGCGCATGATGAAAACTAACTTGATGATAATCACTACAACAAATATGTCAACTTGCGACCATCAATATTGGTCGCTGAATGGTCATTTTTTTCGTTTGCGGCCTTTTTATGACCAAAAACAATTGGTCAAAAGCTGGCCATCTTTAATGAAACTTAACGACCTTCTCTGTGAGATGGTCGTAGAAGGCAACGACCAAAACAAAAGTTCTGGTTCTACGACCAATTGTTTTGGTCGCTGGCAGCCTGCCTAGGCCATGTCGAATCTGACGTGGCAGTCTGACATGGCAAAATTGCGACCAAGTGAATTGGTCGTTGATTAGAATCAGTCCGGTCCAATTCGGTGTTCTACATGGGCCTAGCCCAACAATTCGGTCGGTGCTTTACTTGGGCCAAGCCCAACAATTCGGTCTTCCTATTATTTTTTCCTACGAATTCTGTTTGGCTACATGGGTCAAGCCCAATAATTCAGCCTTTTAAATTTTTGGGTTGTGGCCTTCTTGGCTCAAAATTTCAATTTTTTTCTCATAAGATGGCTCCCAATTGTCGGTTTATAGTATTGGGTCCTATGATCAGTTCTTCATATTTCAATTTGACAGTAAATAGGTAACCAATATTTAAATCAGCACTGACAAAAAACAAGTTTGAAATAATAACTACAATGGCAATTGAGGGAGTCCTGGATTAGGGGGTCCTCGGGTGTCCGGTCTCCTCGATATGGGCCGGACTGATCGGCCGTGAAGATAAAGCAGAAGACTATCCCCCGTATCCGGGTAGGACTCCTATGTGCGTGGACGGCAAGTTTGGTGTCTGGATTACTATTTCCTTCTTCTGCAAACCGACTCTATACAACCCTAGGCCCCTCCGGTGTGTATATAAACCGGAGGGTTTAATCTATAGAGGCTATCATAATAATGATAGGCTAGACAGCTAGGGTTTAGCCATTATGATCTCGAGGTAGATCAACCCTTGTAACCCTTATACACACCGAATAGAATCGAGTAGGACGTAGGGTTTTACCTCCATTAAGAGGGCCCGAACCTGGGTAAACGTCGTGTCCCTACTGTCCCTTGTTACGATCGATCCTCAGACACACAACTTGGGACCCCCTACCCGAGATCTGCCGGTTTTGACATTGGCATTGGTGCTTTCATTGAGAGTTCCGTTGTGTTGTCGACAAAAGAATCAATGGCTCGCCTCGTCATCGACGACGATGCTATGTCCGGGGAAACCTTTCTCCCTGGTCAACTCTTTGTGTTTGGCGGCATCATGCTACGTGCAAACTCGACCAGTCACCTTGAGCAGGTCGACAGCTACGCCCCTGGTCACCAGATCAGGTTTGGAAGTTTGAATTACGTCGCCGATATCCGAGGAGACCTGATCTTCGAGGGGTTCACGACCTCGGCCGCCGCTCCCCACCCATAGGAAGGAGCCCTTCGGATCCACTATCAGATCCCGTCCAGGGGTCGGCGCTCGTATCCGACTCGGCCATAGATCCGGGACGGACCACATCATCCGAAGACGGGGGGATGAACCCCGCCGAACTCTCTCCCATCACGGAGCTTCTAGCCGGAGACCCAGATGCGGCCACGCTGTCGGCAGACCCGGAGTCAAATGGGACTCTTCCTGTCACCTGGAAGCCGGACTCGCCTCTGGACGTCAACTCCGAACTCTCGAGGTCTGCGTCCATTGGGCTCGATCAAGCGGTTATCACCGAACCTAGCTCCGCAGATCCTCAAATTCCTGTCTAGCTTTTGCTCTTAAATGAAATGCTGGACTTAATACAATCTCTCGCCATCACAGAAGTGTCACCTCCGAAATACACCTAGCTTGGTATGGAAGCCGATAGTAGGGAATTTTGCATCCCACCCACCACCCACTTAATAGCCACTGTCGAAGATTTAACCAACATGCTAGACTACGCCTCCGAAGACATCGATGGCATGGACGACGATGTTGAACCCGAACCAGGTCAAAACCCGCCCATCACTGGGCATTGGACGACCACTTCTACTTACGATGTATACATGGTGGACACGCCTGAGAAGAAGGACGACGATGGCACTCAGGATCCAGATGAGGACAAGCCCGTCGATGAACCACCAAAACGCCGGCGTCAGCGGCGCCGCTCACGATCGTGTCGGGGAAGGGAAAGCAATACCGACACCAGAGATAATGACACTCCGGACAACGCCGAAGACCCCGACCACCCCGTCGAGCCTGCGTTCGAGCAGGATGAGAGGGAAGAGGGTCAATACAGCCCCGAAGAACTCGCTGATCACGAGGATTCGGAAGATAGTAACTAATTACCTATCTTCGAAGAGGATGTTAGCCTCAGTAACGAAGATTTCATCGTCCCAGAGGAAACCCTCGAACAAGAACGCTTCAAGCGACGGCTCATCGCCACTGCACGGAGCCTGAAAAAGAAACATCAGCAGATTCAAGCCGAACAGGATACGCTCAATGTAAGTGCATCTAGTGCCCCTTAGTTATTTTGGTGTATTGAAGACTTATAGGTTAAGGGACTAATGTGTTTATGAGTGTACACAGGTCTATAAGTCTATGAGGAGTTTGATATTTACAGAGAAAGTCGACCCCTAAAAATGATTGTCTTCAATTGAAGACTTTGGATTTCTGAAGACTTTCTGAAGATTTTGAAAGTGAAGAAATTGGTGTGACCTTGAAGACTTGTTATTCATTTGAGGAACTTGAAGCATGAAGACTTTTGTTTCCGTAGTTTCATTTTCTCTTTCTTGAGTCATAGGAAACACTGTACTGTTAAAGGGGGTCGAGGAAATACTAAGGAAAAATTTCCATGTGACGCTCAACTCAAAATCCTACACCTACCAATACCTTCGAGTGAAGCCATTGGAAATCTCATGCGGTTCAGTCATATTGTTCAGTGACAGAGACGAAGTTCTTCTGGTCTCTGAGGAATTTGTCCTGACTGAGGAGTTAGGAATTCGCCAGTGCGGATTGCCTACACAGTGAGGAACATGATAGCCCTGAGGAATTTGAACCTCAAATTTCCGACCGTTGCTGTGCTATGCGCCAGCTGTCCCAAAATATCTACCCACCTAACGGTCATATCATTGAAGGGCATTTATGTCTTATCATGTCGGGCTGCTCCCTAGGCTATAAATAGCTGGTTGGCTACTCCGGGAGAAACTGACACTTGTCATTTGAGAGCATCCCATCCTCCGAGGACTTTGAGTGAAAATCATCAAGTGAGGAAAACCAAAACCCAAACCCAAACACCTACAAACCCAAAGTGATTGAGCATCACTGAAGAGATTGATCCTGCATGGATCCGACGCTTGTTACCTTTGAAGACTGTGCTTCTTCCAGACGGTTAGGCGTCATGGTCTAGAGCATCCAAGAGGGAATTGTGGATCGCCGAGTGACTGAGTTTGTGAAGGTTTGGAAGCCACCTGAAGACTTACCATGAGTGTTTGGGCGAGGTCTGTGTGACCTTAGCTCAAGGAGAATACAATGAGGACTGTGTGTCCGGGACTGTGTGTCCTCAGGTTTAAATACCTAGCCGCTCCAACCAGATGTACAACTGAGACAACAGTTGGAATTGGTCTACCAAATCAATGTTTTCACCAAGCTCACGGGTTCTATTTCCTCAACTCTTTCATTTCCTCATATCTGTTTTGAAGAATTTGACTGAAGACTTTCTCAAATTCCTCAGTTCAATTTCTTCAGTCTGTTTGTCTTCATCCTGTTTTATCCTGTGCCTACATTTTCTGTACTCTGTGTTTGTCTTCATTTCATCATGATGACCATGCTTGTATTCTGTTATGTTTACTTCTGAGTACTTATTCCGCTGCAAGTAGTTCTTCGCTTAGGAATTTCCTCACCCTGAAATTCCTCAGTGAAGAATTCATAAAAATCACCTATTCACCCCCCCTCTAGTCGATATAACGCACTTTCAATTGGTATCAGAGCAAGGTACTCCCTTGTTCTGTGTGATTTTGGTTTAACCGCCTGGAGTTTTAGTTATGTCGACCGCAGATATGAAGAAAGTGACATGCCCCATCTTTGACGGTCACGAGTATCCCAAGTGGAAGGCCATGATGAAGAAGCGCCTCATGGCGATGAACAGCGAGCTGTGGACCATCACTGAGATTGGCCTTACTGATCTGTTCAAGATGGCAGAAGCTGATGACATTCGCAAGTTCACCCTTCTCAACCTCATGGCGAAGGATGTTATTTGCTCCTGTCTGTCTCAAAATCAGTTCCGGAATATCATGCATCTCGATCATGCGAAGCTTATCTGGGACCGTCTCTCTGAGGTCTATGAAGGTCATCGAACACGTCATGATCCTTGGTTTGATGATTTCAAGGAATCTCTCAAATCGATGACATTCGAACCAGAATCATCATCCTCTACTCCATGCCTTATGGCAAAAGGTGCTAAGGTAACTGAATGCTACCTATCTGAATCCAGTGATGAAGAATCTGGTGATGAATTTGGACCGAGCTATGTCAAATTTGCTTCCCTTGCCACCAAACAACAAAGAGCCTTAGAAAAAGTACAATACATGCTAAATAAGAGCGATGATATGTTGGGTGAGGAAATGGATCAGTCGAAAGCCTTGGCTGAAAGTCTTCAGAGACTTCAGTCTAAGTTTGATAACCTTCAAGGTCATCATAACACTCTCTTATCTGATCATGAGAAGCTTTCCTATGAATTTCTTCAAAGGAAGCAAGATCTTGAAAAGCTAAGAGTGAGTTATGAAGATCTTCAGAAGGAGCGTGATTCACTACTTGCTCAACAAATCAGCGCTTCTCAGGAAGAATTTGTTCCTCCATGTTTGAAGTGCATTGAACGTGAATCTGCTAATTCTTCACCTGAAAGTTCAAATGCTTCTAATGCTACAAATTCTTCACCTGTCTCTGCTATCACTAATTCCTCATCTGAGGACATTGCTAGTATCACTGAAGATGCAGGGCTGAAGGAATTGTACATGACAGGCATGTACAAAAGCCTCAAAGGGCATCAGACTCTTTGTGATGTGCTTAAAAAGCAGATCCTCAACAGGAACCCTAGGAAAGAGGGTATTGCCTTTGAGAGGAAACTCAATGCTGATGGTACATACTGGAAGCATGAGTAGTACCCCAAAACCTCATGGGTTGCTGCAAAGGGACCTCCAGTTGATCCATCCAATTTATTTGGCTTTACATGTGAATCTCCTCATTCTTCTGATGAGTCATTTGACTCCAACTATAAACTGTTCAAAAATTAGAATGGTGAAGTATTTGCTAGATATGTTGGCACTAACTGCAGGAATGGTTCCCCTATGAAGAAAATCTGGGTTCCCAAAAGGTGTCTTGAAAGTCTTCAGGTGAATGTCATCATGACACCACCAGTGAAGAATAGGAACCCCAGATCAAATTCTTCATATGGACCAAATTCTTCATTTGGATCCAAGTCCTCGTACGGACCAAATTCCTCACATGGATCAAATTCCTCAAAAGGATCAAAGTCCTCATATGATCATTATCGTGCTAATCTTCTGTTTCGCAGGGAACTAAGGGCTATGAATATGAGCATTTTTCTTCTAATCATTATGTTCATAAGTCCTCGAAGAATTTCTCTGCTTATTCATATGCTTACCCTAATTCCTCTTATGTGAAACGAAGTGGACTGGCTTCTATGCCACCTTTTGTGACACCCAAGTTTTTATTTGGATTTTTCAAAAGATTTTTGTTTGACTTGAGGGAGGTGATTTAATTTTTTTCAAAAGAACTCTCCCTTTCAAATATTTTTTTATGGCAAAAGTTTTATTTGGATTCACCCAAGATCTATCTTTGGTCTTGGAGGTTCTTGCTTTTCATTTGGACTCAAGACAAAATACTTTTCACTTGGGAAAATGCCTTTTGAAAATCTCTTTGAAATTTGCACTATGGCTTTTGGAATAATCCTTTACCACTTTCAACATTTCCCTCTTGCCATGGCCTTAGTGCAAATACTCTCTCCTAACCCTCCCCTCATCTTTGGATCATGTTTGGCATCTAATCCAGCAAGTTGAACCTCCCCTATGTTTATTTTCCATTTAAATCTTATTCAAATAAATCTCTGTCTTCTATTCTATCCATTGGTGATTTACAAAGGAACTCTACTTTCTGTTTTGATTTTTGCCCCCAAACCAACTCTCCTCCCTAGTCCTTTGAACCCTCAACCAAGATCCATGAAGATCCACTGGTCTTCAGTTCAAATTTTTCAAACTACACTTGCGGCAAGTTTGGACCAGATTTGTCAAATTTGGTGAAATTCATTCAAACCCTTCTCCAAAAATTCCAAGTAAAATCAGGCAGCCTCTGGGTGCATTGAGTGGTCACCTCACCAAGTTACAGCCCCAGAAAAATTTATCTCATAGCCAAATCTTTCTGTCGAACACCTGCAGTGCATTGTCAATGTCAAGTTTCAGTTAAGTTCAGAGAACATTGCAGTGCACTGTCATTTTCTTCAGAACCCGACGACGATCTCACCAGTGCCACTGTGTCGCCTTGCTCCTCGTTCCCTCCCCTTTGTTCCTGCACCGGACGACCGCCTGGCACCTTGCGGACGTCGGCGACGAGCAGCAGAAGGTGCGCCGCCCCGTGACCGACGCTAGCGGCGGCTTTGCGGCCGCCAGCGGGAGGCACGGCGCTGATGGCGCCACCCAGCGCCGCCCAAACCACCGGAGCTCGGCGCGTGGCCTTCCACTCCCCCGAACGCGCTGCCGCTCTCGTCGTGAACCGCAGGGCGCGGAGCGCACTCTCTGCCGCAGTCGAGCCCGTGCGGCCATCTCACCGTGGACCGACACCATTACGCCAAGACCAACTCCGTTTAGCTGTGGAATGACACCAGTAACCTCCACTGATGCTGCCTGGACACTCAAACCTCCTGCCAATCCACTGCATCGCCGTAATCGCTCGCCGGAGATTCTCCGTTCACGGCCACCCCGTCGATCCGCCTATAAATAGAGGCCCCGAGCTTCAACTCGAGCACCCACCATCCCTGCACTCCACCTAGAGCACGCCTAGCCACTGGAAGAGCCCCGAGGAGGTCTCCTTCCTCGACTCCGGCCGCCGCGACCCGCCACGGGATCCAGCTCGATTCGCCCCCGTGTGTGCACCTCCGCCTCCCTTCTCTTGCCAGTAGCTTCACTATGCATCCCTCCCTCTGACCCGCGCTTCAATTCGAAGTTTGCAGCCCTCCACCGGAGTTCCCCACCATCACCCGAGCCGCCGTCCGCCGGAGATAGTATCGCCGTCGACGTGGTGCTCCCCGTTGGTCGAGTCCACCACCCACCGATGCGGAAGAACACGCTGAAGCTCTTGGTACCCCCCGATCCTCCTAACTCGCCGTGGTTCGACGCCGGCGTCCACCGCAGACTTCGGGCGCCGGCGAGCTTTTCAAACCTGACATGTGGACCCCGCATGTCAGCCTCTGTTATATTACCCCTCGAACCGTTTTCTATTGGCGCCTTCGGGCAAATACGCTTTCCCTCTTGAGCTTGCGCATTTCCAATCGAACCGTTTTCTGTTTTCTCAGTTAAAACCTTGGAACTTTTCTGTTTCATTACAGATAAGTCCCTAGACAGAAACCTTTATAACTTTTTAATAAAAAGGGATTTTTGAGTGATTCTTTTTCTGACAGTCTTCAAATTTTGTCTAGTTTTTTATGAGATTTATTTGGAAATTTTTTGGGGAAGTTTCTGTGCACCCATTGGTTTTCACGTTAGTGCCCGTTTTCGTGATTGCCGTAGGTTCCGGAAGAGGTGACGGAGCCGCGAACTTCGCCGAGCTAGACTCCGACTTCTCCGAACCAGGCAAGCATGTTTGAACATTTGATATGATAAGTGTTTTTCATGTTTTCTTGAAGGTTTGTGCATGGCATATGAGTGTCGGTAAATACCTCGTTGCTTGTAAGGTAACTACCCGCGTGTTCCAAAGTTGCGATGATCTCTGATGAGAGATGGCCTAATCATGTGGTGACATGAAGGGCAGCAAGGTGGTACTGTTGTAGCATACCAGCCTTGCATCATCCGACTTTCTCCGACGTTAACGTGGACGGAGTCACGTTATCGTTCTTTTCCCCGCATGTTCCAAAGTTGCGATGATCTCTGATGAGAGATGGCCTAATCATGTGGTGACATGAAGGGAAGCAAGGTGGTACTGTTGTAGCATACCAGCCTTGCGTCATCCGACTTTCTCCAACGTTAACGTGGACGGAGTCACGTTATCGTTCTTCCCCCCTTCCGTGCTACCACATGTTTCATTTGCCAGGATGCGGTTTAGTAAGTTGGTAGCCTCTTTCCGTGTACACACCAAACAGAGAGGCCGGGATGATGGTACCTTGGCCCAGGATTAAAGCCAGTCATCCGGTCAGGGGGCATGGGTGTTTCCGGTTGGGACCGAGAGGGGGGGCACCCCCTTAGAGCGCGCGTATAGAAATTTGATCCCATGCTACGCGAGGTTGTAGCCTCCCCGTCTCAAGGTTTTTCTTAAACGTTGCCGAGGGTGATCCCTGGCTTCGGAAGGTTGAATTGGGTGTGTACTGGTTAGACGTGTTTCTTCCAAAACACCATAGACGGAACTAGTCCCCGTGACTACTGAAATCCGTTGGCTGTGGTTAAGTACAAACTCTGCAGAGTCAATTCCTTCCAAGTCATCGTATCCATGATCAAGTAGTGAAATCAGTATATCCATATCTATCCGCGTGGAAAACTTGTCCCCGGTGAACAAGCTCAAGTGGTAAATCCAGTTTAATTATTATTCCTGTGGATGGACTAAATTTTTATTCGCCTCGTACTTGTGATAATTTATGCTCCCGAACTATTAAATTATTGAACTGCAATATAAGCCCTTTATGTGACGTCGCTCAGACGTCCGACTGCGGCGTGTCTTTTGTTTCTTACTTTAAATATAAGCCCTTTATGTGATGTCGCTCACACGTCCGACTGTGGCACGCACTGCTTTTATTTTCTGTTATGAGCCCTTTATGTGGTGTCGCCCCGACGCCCGACTGTGGCATTATCATTTCTGCAGTTTCCTCTCGAGGAGTCATTCAGACACTCGTTTGGCACCAGTATTATTATTCTCGCAGTTTCCTCTCGAGGAGTCTTTCAGACACTCGTTTGGCACCAGTATTATTATTCTCGCAATTTCCTCTCGAGGAGTCTTTCAGACACTCGTTTGGCACCAGCATTATTATTCTCGCAGTTTCCTCTCGAGGAGTCATTCAGACCCTCGTTTGGCACCAGTATTACTATTCTGCAGTTTCCGCTCGAGGCGTCATTCAGACCCTCGCTTGGCACCCAGTATTTATTATCTATATGTCTGAACGCACTGGATAAATTGTTCATATGCTTCATGTTTACATTTGTTATATCTTATGTCCGAACTGTCTTGCGAGTACTTTCATAGTACTCACCTGGCTTGTTGATTTGGCCAGATGTTGATGAAGGTGATCTCTTGGATGAAGAGTTTGATAGCGCGTCCGACGCCTAGAGGAGTCCCAGTCAGTGCTGCGCGATCCCGGATATTGGTCACTTGTATTATATACGCTTTCGCCACCCGCAATAAGTCTCCTCGAGCCTCACTCCGACGCTCGAAGAGCTGTAGTCTTCAGGAGTCATATCACTCGCTTCGCGGTGATATTTCCACCACCGTTATTATCGTGAGTTAGTAGTATGCCACCCTATCCGTCGTCTTGTTTTATCGGCGTGCATGTAATAAATTGTTGGGCAGTCTCCGCTCAACCTTGTATTATATTTAGTACTCCTGGTATTTTTCTTCTGTGACCAAGATATTGTCTACCAGTGAGAAGGAATTCTTCCTTACTGGTCCGTAAAAGGGATTGGTCTCTCAATAATTATTTTATTGAAAAACCGGTCATGACAAGCTTGGTATCAGAGCCAGGCTGACTATAGGAAGCCACTAGGTGCGATCGCTAATCGGTTATTATCGTTTTTTGTGCTTTTTCAGCTTTTTGCAATTGTAGCTATTTTCTACTGGTCATCATAAATTTATGACATGACTACTCAGAATTTTTGCCTACTTTTGTAGATGGCAGGCAGCAGCTGTGAGAATCGAGTGTTCACGAACGTGCCCGAGGGGTTTGTCAAGCTCCTCGTCTCCATCACCAAGCTCGCGATCGGGCCAGCAGCTCGCCCGGAGTTCACACTCTATCAGCACAAGCTCAGTGACGACGTGTCTATGCACCAAGCTGTGGTGCAATTCAAGGGAGGACGTTCTGCTGCTCGCCACTTCCGTTTTGTGGGAAGGGCCATGCCTACGGAGAGGCATGCCATGCAGATGACTGCCCGTGAGGCGATAGCTCGTCTTCGGGACATCCTTCCTATGATGAAGACTCGTCGCTACCGCTACCTCCCATGCCATGTGCCATACACCAGCCACTATGCGTTCGCCTGCCATCGGGGAGAGCGAGATGAAGCCATCGAGATGGTTGTGGAGTATCTCAAGGCTCTGGAGGAGTCTTTCGACAACCTCGTGGACGATCTTGTGGCTGCCCGCATGGACTTAGTCCGGGGCGGTCCTGCCAGCAGGAAGGAGCTTCTCAACACGACGCCGCCTCTGACATTCGTCTCGTCTTCAGCCTCGTATGCACCGGCCGTTTTGGCCACTGCTCGCCGTCTGCCTACCACTGAGGAGTTCGACCGAGTCATCGCTCCTACTCCAGTCAGAGCCGCATCGCCTGCCGCACCCGCTCTAAAACCAGTCGCCCCCACACCATCACCGCAGCGCAGCGTCACGCGCCAGGAGCCAGCTAGAGAGGAGGTGGAGGTGGATTCTCCTGGACCGCTGAGTCTTGCCATCGGCAAGGGAAAGGGAATCTTCACCATCTCCGACTGAGAGCACCGAGTAGCCGCGCGTTATGTCTGCTTGTATGATGTGCTGTTTTATCTGTACGCTAGTTTGTATTGGTGTGTTTGCTGCCTTCCGGAGTAGTACGCTAGTCTAAATAACATGTCAGGATGTGTACGCGCATCCTGAGTGCTGTATCGTGTGTTTGCTTTTCGCGTGTAAGTTATTTGCTAAGCACTTCTTCTCCATGCAAGATCGTTTGTGTTTCTTTGAAAACCTTGAGGTCTTTTAAATTGTTGCCTTTGCAAGATTTTTCCTTGTGCTACACAGTTTTTCTCATGGGTTTTGCAAATAATACCCCAGACTGGAAAAATGTCCCGCCCGTGGACTCGCTCCATGCCCAATCAGCCAGAAGAGGTGTATGGGACACAGACTAGCAACAATTTCACTCAGGGTCAGTCCAGCCAACAAGACAGCGAAGCAACCCTGTCTCAAGTATGCCGTCTCTTCGAGCAAAGTCAGCAACAGCACCAAGAGATGATGAATCATGTCATCAATATGGGAAACCACCGTGAACCCTATCAACCACATTCCTAGCTATCCGAATTACAGAAGACTCGCCCCTCAACTTTTGCTCACACCGATAGGCCGCTGGAAGCCGATGATTGGCTTCGTGACATTGAAAGGAAGCTGATCATTGCTCAGTGTTCAGATCATGAGAAGGTGCTTTATGCACCACACTACCTTACTGGAGCAGCTGCAGCATGGTGGGAAAATTTCCTACACATGCATCCCAGTGAACACAACATCACCTGGGAAGAGTTCAAGGAAGGCTTCCGTGGGGCACACATCCCCAGGAGCATCCTAAAGATCAAGAAGAGGGAGTTTGATGACCTGAAGCAGAGAGGCATGTCAGTAACAGAATACAATGGTCAGTTTACCCAGCTGTCTCGTTATGCCTACGACGAGCACATGACCGAAAATAAGAAGATGGAAAAATTCCTGGACGGCCTGGCACCAGCACTAAGATGCCAACTGATTGTACACACCTTTCCGGATTTTAAGACTCTGGTGGACAAGGCCATTACCTTGGAGAATGAGCGCCGTAGTCTGGAAGATATCCGTAAATGCAAGAGGGACAAGACGACTCTTGCTCGCAACAACCGAAGCAGGACTGAGGTTCCACGGACAGACACAAGGAGACCCACGATTACTGAACCAAGGCCCGTCAGACAGTTTCATGCCAGGGACAAGGAGTACACGTACCGTCCAGGGGTCACTTGCTATGCTTGTGGTCAAGAAGGGCATTATGCTAAACAGTGCCCAAAGCCAAAGAACCCGGCACCCAAGCCAAACAATGGTGGGAACAATCCAGCCCCCAAGCGCAACAATTTCAACCCCAACAACAACCACAGGAAGGGTCACCTGAACCATGTGACCAGGGAAGAGGCGCAGAATGCCCCAGACATCGTGCTCGGTACGTTCCCTCTCAACACAGTACCTGCCACGGTTTTGTTTGATTCTGGAGCTTCCCATTCGTTCATTTCGGAGAGTTTTGTTTTGCAACATGGTTTTCCGATACTTCCCTTGGAAAAATCTATGGTCATCAAGTCCCCCGGAAATAAGCAAATCGCTCAGGGTTACTGCCGAGGAGTGGTCATTGAGTTCGAAGGACTACAATTCCACACGAATCTCATCGTGTTGGAGAGTAAGGGACTGTATGTCATTTTAGGGATGGACTGGTTGACCACCAACAAAGGATTCATCGACTGTTTCAATCGGACAGTGATTCTCACTCACCATCACGGCAAGACAATAAGAGTTTCCGCTCAAGAAAGGCCACGATCACAGCAACCAAAACTGAACAAAATGGACATTGCAGAACTGAGAAAAGTTCCAGTGGTATGCGAGTTTCCTGATGTGTTCCCTGAAGAACTACCAGGCATGCCACCAGACCGAGAGATAGAATTCGGCATCGAACTAGCACCTGGCACCGCTCCCATCTATAAGAAGCCATATAGAATAGCACCCTCCCTCAGAATTGGTGGAGTTGAAGAAGAAGATAAAAGAATTATTGGACAAAGGATTTATTCGAGCCAGCTCCTCACCTTGGGGTTCTCCTGTGTTGTTCGCAAAGAAAAAGGATGGGACACTGAGACTGTGTATAGACTATCGAGCCCTCAATATGGTCACCATCAAAAACAAATATCCGATGCCACGGATAAATGATTTGTTTGACCAGCTCGCACAAGCCAAGGTATTCTCAAAGATTGATTTGAGATCGGGATATCACCAATTGAAAGTACGGACAGAAGATATCCCCAAGACAGCATTCACTTCCAGATATGGGTTATACGAGTTTACAGTGATGCCTTTTGGACTAACGAACGCCCCCGCATATTTCGTCCACCTCATGAACAAAGTGTTCATGAAATTCATGGACAAATTTGTGGTGGTATTCATTGACGATATTCTGGTTTACTCCAGGACACCAGAAGAGCATGCTGAGCACCTCAGAATTGTTTTGGGAGAATTGAGGAAATATCAGTTGTACGCCAAATTTAGCAAGTGCGAATTTTGGCTAAGACAAGTTGGTTTCTTAGGCCATATACTGAACCAAGAAGGCGTGGCCGTAGACCCAGAAAAAGTCAAGGCCATACTGGACTGGAAGCCACCCGCCAACGTTACTGATGTGCGGAGTTTCCTAGGAATGGCCGGATATTACAGAAGATTTATTGAAGGATTCTCCACTGTGGCAAAACCTATAACACAGTTGCTCAAGAAGGACAAGAAATTTGTATGGACGGAAGCATGCGAGAAAAGCTTCCAAGAACTCAAGAAGAAGCTGACAACCGCACCGGTCTTAACTATGCCAGACATACACAAGAGCTTTGAAGTGTATTGTGACGCGTCCCGAAAAGGTCTCGGATGTGTACTAATGCAGGATGGCAAAGTAGTCGCATATGCCTCACGGCAGCTGTGAAAACATGAGGAAAATTACCCAACACATGACTTGGAGCTAGCAGCAGTTATTCATGCACTCAAGGAGTGGAGGCACTTTCTGTTGGGGAATCGCTGTGAAATATACACGGACCATAAGAGCCTCAAATATATCTTCACACAGCCAGAGCTAAATTTACGCCAACGACGCTGGTTGGAATTGGTCAAGGACTATGATGTCGGCATTCACTACCATCCAGGGAAAGCAAATGTAGTGGCAGATGCCCTTAGTCGAAACCCCAGCCCGGACAATGACGGTCCGCAATACTTGAGGCCTGAGTTTCAGCAAGAGTTCACTAGGCTCAACATGATGTTAGTTTCTGAGGGCACCATGTCAAATCTAGAGATACAACCCACCCTGGTGGAACAAATTAAGAAGGCTCAACAGGGACATCCCAGCATCGAAGGCATAAAGAAGAAAATGAACCTTGGAAAGGCTTCAGAGTTCGTCACCGACAGTGAAGGGACACTATGGTACGGAGACAGACTTTGCGTACCAAACATTGAGGAACTCAAGCAACAAATCTTAACCGAAAGCCACACCGCTCCATACTCGATCCATCCTGGAGGAACCAAAATGTAGAAGGACATTCAGGAAAGATTTTGGTGGCACGGTATGAAAAAAGATATAGCCACATTCATTGCTTGTTGCGATTCATGTCAGCGCATCAAGGCCGAGCACCAAAAGCCAGCAGGACTACTCCAGCCTAACATGATACCGGAGTGGAAATGGGATGAAATAGGAATGGATTTCATCGTCGGACTACCCCGATCACAACGTGGGAATGACGCCATATGGGTCATCACAGACCGACTAACCAAGGTTGCTCATTTCATTCCCGTGAAGACTACCTACTCCACACAAAGACTGGCCAAACTTTATCTCTCCCGTATAGTTTGCTTGCACGGAGTCCCAAAGACTATAATATCAGACCGAGGCACCCAATTCGTCTCCAAATTTTGGGATCACCTACAACAAGCTCTGGGCACGCAACTAGCTTTCAGTACAGCATACCACCCTCAGACTGATGGACAAACGGAATGTGTAAACCAAATCCTAGAGGATATGCTAAGAGCCTGTGTGCTCACCTATGGATCCAGTTGGGAAGAGAGTTTGCCGTATGCCGAATTTGCTTACAACAACAGTTACCAAGCCAGCTTACAAATGGCACCCTTTGAAGCATTGTACGGACGAAGGTGTCGTACCCCACTGAATTGGTCAGAAACAGGTGACAGCCGTATCTTCGGCCCGAACATGCTTAAAGAGGCCGAGGAGAAAGTTAAACAAATCAGGGACAGACTCAAGACAGCACAGAGCCGACAAAAGAGCTACTATGATCAGAAGCATCGTGAGGTCAGCTTTGAACCCGGTGATTCCGTATACCTCCGAGTACCTCCTATGAGGGGCCTGCAACGGTTCAAAATTAAGGGGAAGCTAGCCCCAAGATTTATTGGACCATTTTGTGTAAAGGCACGAAGAGGCACGGTAGCCTACCAACTAGACCTACCCAAGGAGCTGTCAGACGTCCATGACGTATTCCACGTCTCACAGTTGAGGAAATGTGTGAGTAACCCGGAGAAGCATGTACCTCATGAGAAGATTGATATGCAGCCAGATCTCACCTACAGAGAAAGGCCGGTAAAGATATTGGAGGAATCTGAAAGAAGGACCCGTCAGAAAACGACAAGATTTTTCAGGGTTCAGTGGAGCAACCACACTGAGGATGAAGCTACATGGGAAAGGGAAGATTTCCTCCGGGCAGAGTATCCATATCTATTTGAGGATCAACAGAAATCTCGAGGACGAGATTTTTCCTAAGGGGGTAGGTGTTGTGACACCCAAGTTTTTATTTGGATTTTTCAAAAGATTTTTGTTTGACTTGAGGGAGGTGATTTAATTTTTTTTTTCAAAAGAACTCTCCCTTTCAAATATTTTTTTATGGCAAAAGTTTTATTTGGATTCACCCAAGATCTGTCTTTGGTCTTGGAGGTTCTTGCTTTTCATTTGGACTCAAGACAAAATACTTTTCACTTGGGAAAATGCCTTTTGAAAATCTCTTTGAAATTTGCACTATGGCTTTTGGAATAATCCTTTACCACTTTCAACATTTCCCTCTTGCCATGGCCTTAGTGCAAATACTCTCTCCTAACCCTCCCCTCATCTTTGGATCATGTTTGGCATCTAATCCAGCAAGTTGAACCTCCCCTATGTTTATTTTCCATTTAAATCTTATTCAAATAAATCTCTGTCTTCTATTCTATCCATTGGTGATTTACAAAGGAACTCTACTTTCTGTTTTGATTTTTGCCCCCAAACCAACTCTCCTCCCTAGTCCTTTGAACCCTCAACCAAGATCCATGAAGATCCACTGGTCTTCAGTTCAAATTTTTCAAACTACACTTGCAGCAAGTTTGGACCAGATTTGTCAAATTTGGTGAAATTCATTCAAACCCTTCTCCAAAAATTCCAAGTAAAATCAGGCAGCCTCTGGGTGCATTGAGTGGTCACCTCACCAAGTTACAGCCCCAGAAAAATTTATCTCATAGCCAAATCTTTCTGTCGAACACCTGCAGTGCATTGTCAATGTCAAGTTTCCGTTAAGTTCAGAGAACATTGCAGTGCACTGTCGTTTTCTTCAGAACCCGACGTCGATCTCACCAGTGCCACTGTGTCGCCTTGCTCCTCGTCCCCTCCCCCTTGTTCCTGCACCGCACGACCGCCTGGCACCTTGCGGACGTCGGCGACGAGCAGCAGAAGGTGCGCCGCCCCGTGACCGACGCCAGCGGCGGCTTTGCGGCCGCCAGCGGGAGGCACGGCGCTGACGGCGCCACCCAGCGCCACCCAAACCACCGGAGCTCGCCGCGTGGCCTTCCACTCCCCCGAACGCGCTGCCGCTCTCGTCGTGAACCGCAGGGCGCGGAGCGCGCTCTCTGCCGCCGTCGAGCCCGTGCGGCCATCTCACCGTGGACCGACACCATTACGCCAAGACCAACTCCGTTTAGCTGTGGAATGACACCAGTAACCTCCACTGATGCTGCCTGGACACTCAAACCTCCTGCCAATCCACTGCATCGCCGTAATCGCTCGCCGGAGATTCTCCGTTCACGGCCACCCCGTCGATCCGCCTATAAATAGAGGCCCCGAGCTTCAACTCGAGCACCCACCATCCCTGCACTCCACCTAGAGCACGCCTAGCCACTGGAAGAGCCCCGAGGAGGTCTCCTTCCTCGACTCCGGCCGCCGCGACCCGCCACGGGATCCAGCTCGATTCGCCCCTGTGTGTGCACCTCCGCCTCCCTTCTCTTGCCAGTAGCTTCACTATGCATCCCTCCCTCTGACCCGCGCTTCAATTCGAAGTTTGCAGCCCTCCACCGGAGTTCCCCACCATCACCCGAGCCGCCGTCCGCCGGAGATAGTGTCGCCGTCGACGTGGTGCTCCCCGTTGGTCGAGTCCATCACCCACCGACGCGGAAGAACACGCTGAAGCTCTTGGTACCCTCCGATCCTCCTAACTCGCCGTGGTTCGACGCCGGCGTCCACCGCAGTCTTCGAGCGCCGGCGAGCTTTTCAAACCTGACATGTGGACCCCGCATGTCAGCCTCTGTTATATTACCCCTCGAACCATTTTCTGTTGGCGCCTTCGGGCAAATACGCTTTCCCTCTTGAGCTTGCGCATTTCCAATCGAACCGTTTTCTGTTTTCTCAGTTAAAACCTTGGAACTTTTCTGTTTCATTACAGATAAGTCCCTGGACAGAAACCTTTATAACTTTTTAATAAAAAGGGATTTTTGAGTGATTCTTTTTTTGACAGTCTTCAAATTTTGTCTAGTTTTTTATGAGAGTTGTTTGGAAATTTTTTGGAGAAGTTTCTGTGCACCCATTGGTTTTCACGTTAGTGCCCGTTTTCGTGATTGCCGTAGGTTCCGGAAGAGGTGACGGAGCCGCGAACTTCGCCGAGCTAGACTCCGACTTCTCCGAACCAGGCAAGCATGTTTGAACATTTGATATGATAAGTGTTTTGCATGTTTGCTTGAAGGTTTGTGCGTGGCATATGAGTGTCGGTAAATACCTCGTTGCTTGTAAGGTAACTACCCGCCTGTTCCAAAGTTGCGATGATCTCTGATGAGAGATGGCCTAATCATGTGGTGACATGAAGGGCAGCAAGGTGGTACTGTTGTAGCATACCAGCCTTGCGTCATCCGACTTTCTCCGACGTTAACGTGGACGGAGTCACGTTATCGTTCTTTTCCCCGCATGTTCCAAAGTTGCGATGATCTCTGATGAGAGATGGCCTAATCATGTGGTGACATGAAGGGCAGCAAGGTGGTACTGTTGTAGCATACCAGCCTTGCATCATCCGACTTTCTCCAATGTTAACGTGGACGGAGTCACGTTATCGTTCTTCCCCCCTTCCGTGCTACCACATGTTTCATTTGCCAGGATGCGGTTTAGTAAGTTGGTAACCTCTTTCCGTGTACACACCAAACAGAGAGGCCGGGATGATGGTACGTTGGCCCAGGATTAAAGCCAGTCATCTGGTCAGGGGGCATGGGTGTTTCCGGTTGGGACCGAGAGGGGGGGGGCACCCCCTTAGAGCGCGCGTATAGAAATTTGATCCCATGCTACGCGAGGTTGTAGCCTCCCCGTCTCAAGGTTTTTCTTGAACGTTGCCGAGGGTGATCCCTGGCTTCGGAAGGTTTAATTGGGTGTGTACTGGTTAGACGTGTTTCTTCCAAAACACCATAGACGGAACTAGTCCCCGTGACTACTGAAATCCGTTGGCTGTGGTTAAGTACAAACTCTGCAGAGCCAATTCCTTCCAGGTCATCGTATCCATGATCAAGTAGTGAAATCAGTATATCCATATCTATCCGCGTGGAAAACTTGTCCCCGGTGAACAAGCTCAAGTGGTAAATCCAGTTTAATTATTATTCCTGTGGATGGACTAAATTTTTATTCGTCTCGTACTTGTGATAATTTATGTTCCCGAACTATTAAATTATTGAACTGCAATATAAGCCCTTTATGTGACGTCGCTCAGACGTCCGACTGCGGCGTGTCTTTTGTTTCTTACTTTAAATATAAGCCCTTTATGTGATGTCGCTCAGACGTCCGACTGTGGCACGCACTGCTTTTATTTTCTGTTATGAGCCCTTTATGTGGTGTCGCCCCGACGCCCGACTGTGGCATTATCATTTCTGCAGTTTCCTCTCGAGGATTCATTCAGACACTCGTTTGGCACCAGTATTATTATTCTCGCAGTTTCCTCTCGAGGAGTCTTTCAGACACTCGTTTGGCACCAGTATTATTATTCTCGCAATTTCCTCTCGAGGAGTCTTTCAGACACTCGTTTGGCACCAGCATTATTATTCTCGCAGTTTCCTCCCGAGGAGTCATTCAGACCCTCGTTTGGCACCAGTATTACTATTCTGCAGTTTCCGCTCGAGGCGTCATTCAGACCCTCGCTTGGCACCCAGTATTTATTATCTATATGTCTGAACACACTGGATAAATTGTTCATATGCTTCATGTTTACATTTGTTATATCTTATGTCCGAACTGTCTTGCGAGTACTTTCATAGTACTCACCTGGCTTGTTGATTTGGCCAGATGTTGATGAAGGCGATCTCTTGGATGAAGAGTTTGATAGCGCGTCCGACGCCTAGAGGAGTCCCAGTCAGTCCTGCGCGATCCCGGATATTGGTCACTTGTATTATATACGCTTGCGCCACCCGCAATAAGTCTCCTCGAGCCTCACTCCGACGGTCGAAGAGCTGTAGTTTTCAGGAGTCATATCACTCGCTTCGCGGTGATATTTCCACCACCGTTATTATCGTGAGTTAGTAGTATGCCACCCTATCCGCCGTCTTGTTTTATCGGCGTGCATGTAATAAATTGTTGGGCAGTCTCTGCTCAACCTTGTATTATATTTAGTACTCCTGGTATTTTTCTTCTGTGACCAAGATATTGTCTACCAGTGAGAAGGAATTCTTCCTTACTGGTCCGTAAAAGGGATTGGTCTCTCAATAATTATTTTATTGAAAAACCGGTCGTGACACCTTTCTCATATGGAGCTCGCAGAATGATGAACTCTTTGCCACCCCTTCAGATGTGGATGGTGAAGAAAAAGAACTAATCTCTTATGCAAGGTTAGGTCTCCAGACGTGCTTAAACGTCTGAAGAATTTGCTGGAGACCTGAAAATTTCCTGAAAGGACGCAGGCTAATCATGAAGAAATGAACTTTCATTTCACACGTCCTCATACTGATTTATCTGTTCTATTGCTGGATGAAATTGATGTCATATTCTTCACTTATGAAGTATATGAGTTCGTAAGTTGCACTAATTCATCTACAGGATAATCAACCCAAAGCCAATGAGTGGGGTCCTCGATAGTGGATGTACTAATCACATGACTGGTGACAAGAATCTATTGATGGATGCTCCCATATCACCATCGCATCTGAAGCATATCATCTTCACTGACAAAGGCAAAAGTCAGGTATTGGGCCTAGGTAAGGTTGCAATCTCAAAGGATCGGCACATGGACAAAGTCATGCTTGTCGAGTCCTTAGGATACAACCTCATGTCTGTCTCAATGCTTTGTGATCTTGATATGGTTGTTGTCTTTGGCAAATATCGTTGTGCTGTGATCATGGAAGCTGAAAATTCCAAAGTCTTCGAAGGCTTTAGGAGAGGAGACTTGTATAGTGTTGAT
This sequence comes from Triticum aestivum, assembly GCF_018294505.1. NCBI lineage: Eukaryota > Viridiplantae > Streptophyta > Magnoliopsida > Poales > Poaceae > Triticum > Triticum aestivum. The sequence goes on from NC_057814.1 coordinate 572,280,643, forward strand.
TTCTCTACAGGACCACAATCAGCCGTATGCCTACTTGCAAAAGCTTCAGAAGGTTGGCTATGGAATCGACGACTTGGTCATGCTGGCATGAGGAATTTGCACACGCTCGCGAAGAAGAAGCATGTCATTGGCATTGAGAATGTCAAATTCCTCAAGGATCACTTGTGCGGAGCCTGTGAAGCTGGAAAGATGACCAAGGCCAAGCAACCAGCGAAGACTATCATGACTACCACTCGACCATTTGAATTGCTTCATATGGACCTCTTTGGTCCTAACCATTATTCTGCTGTTACAAATGATGCATCTCTATATGGCTTTGTTATTGTTGATTATTACTCTCAATACACATGGGTGCATATTGTCACTTACAAACATGAGGTGCAGGAAGTCTTCAAACGATTTTCCTCGAGGGCTTCAACCAACTTTGGTGTGAAGATCAGGCACATCAGAAGTGACAATGGAACTGAGTTCAAGAATTCTGGTCTTGACGACTATCTTGATGAACTTGGTATTACTCATGAGTTATCTGCTCCTTATACTCCTCAGCAGAATGGCGTCGTGGAGCACAAGAACAGGACTCTTGTTGAGATGGCTCGCACTATGCTTGATGAATACAAGATGCCTCGTCGTTTCTGGATTGAGGCAATTGATACTGCTTGCCACATCATCAACAGGGTATATCTTCACAAATTCTTCAAGAAGACTGCTTATGAACTCCTCACTGACAAGAAACCCAATGTGAGTTATTTCAAAGTCTTCGGTGCTAAATGTTGGATTAGAGATCCTCATCACAACTGTAAATTTGCACCGAAAGCACATGAAGGTTTTATGCTTGGTTACGGAAAGGACTCGCACACCTACAAAGTCTTCAACAACGTTCTTCACAAAGTTGTTGAAACTGTAGATGTGCGGTTCGATGAAACTAATGGCCCGCGAGAGCACCTGCCTTCTGTGATAGATGAACCAACACCCGAGGAATCTATCAAGTTCAAAGCTAATGAGGATGTCATTCCTACCGAAGAATCTGCTGAAGAATTCATTCCAGAACGTGAAGAACGCCGAGCTGGTGCACTTGAAGAAAATGGTGCTGAGGAAAATGGTCCTGAAGAAAATGCTGATCAAATTCCTCGACGAAAACCCGCTCATCCTCGTGTTGCAAATGTAGTGCAAATTGAGAAAATCATCGATGGCATTGAAGCACCAGGTCCTCTCACACGCTCAAAAGCTTCACATTTGTCTAACTTTTGTGGGCACTTTGCTTTTGTATCTATCACAGAGCCCACTAAGGTAGATGAAGCATTTCTGGAGCCTGAGTGGATTCAAGCTATGCAAGAAGAATTACATTAGTTCGAGCTCAACAACGTCTGGGAACTGGTCAAACGTCCAGATCCTCGCAAGCACAATATCATTGGCACAAAGTGGATCTACCGCAACAAGCAAGATGAAAATGGCCTTGTGGTGAGGAATAAGGCACGGCTTGTAGCTCAAGGCTACACACAGGTTGAAGGAATTGATTTCGATTAAACTTTTGCTCCTGTTGCTAGACTTGAGGCTATTCGCATATTACTTGCTTATGCTAACCATCATGATATCACTCTACATCAAATGGATGTGAAAAGTGCATTCCTCAATGGTAAGCTTGAGGAAGAAGTATATGTTGCTCAACCCCCAGGTTTTGAAGATCCAAAGCATCCTGACAAAGTCTTCAGACTCAATAAGGCCCTGTATGGCCTCAAGTAGGCCCCTCGGGCGTGGTATGATACTTTGAAGGAATTCCTCATGAAGAAAGGCTTTAAACCCGGTTCACTTGACCCAACTCTTTTCACTAAATCTTATGATGGTGAATTGTTTGTGTGCCAAATTTATGTTGATGATATCATTTTTGGCTGTATTGACCAATGTTACAGTGATGAATTTGCATATATGATGAGTGAAGAATATCAAATGTCTATGATGGGAGAGTTGAAATTCTTCTTAGGTCTTCAAATTCGTCAACAGCGCAATGGCATATTCATATCTCAGAAGAAATACCTCAAGGATGTATTGAGGAAATTCGGCATGCAAGATTGCAAAGGCGTCAAAATCCCTATGCCCACAAATGGCCATCTATGCACTGATGAAAATGGTATTGACTTCGATCAAAAGGTATACCGCTCCATGATTGGCTCTTTATTGTGTTTATGTGCATCTAGGCCAGATATTATGCTTAGTGTTTGCATGTGTGCCCGATTTCAAGCTACATCGAAGGAGCCACACCATAAGGCTGTGAAACACATTCTTCGATATCTAGCTCACACACCAACACTTGGATTATGGTACCCCAAGGGCTCGGCTTTTGATCTCATTGGATATTTAGACTCTGACTATGCTGGTGATCGTGTGGACGGCAAGTCAACATCTGGCACATGTCATTTCCTCGGACGATCCTTGATCTGTTGGTCCTCGAAGAAACAGAACTGCGTATCACTATCTACTGCTGAAGCTGAGTACATTGCTGCTGGTTCTTGCTGTGCTCAATTGTTGTGGATGAAGCAAACTCTCAAGGACTACGGCGTCAACGTGAAGAATGTGCCTCTCTACTGTGACAATGAGAGTGCCATCAAGATTGCTCATAACCCAGTTCAGCACTCGAAGACCAAGCACATTCAGATTTGTCAGCATTTTCTTCATGATCATGTGTTGAAGGGCGACATTTCTATTGAGCATGTGAAGACTGAAGAGCAGCTAGCCAATATCTTCACAAAGCCCTTTGATGAGAAGAGATTTATCAAGTTGAGGTGTGAGCTAAATATCCTAGAATCTTCGAATGTTCTTTGAAAAGGACACTCATCCTAACACTTATGCAAAACTGATGACTTAGATGTGCAACACGCGAAGAAACGTTTTTCTTCAATCAATGAAGACTAACACTCTAAGTGTGAAGAAATTAACGAGGAATTTGATTCTCAGAGCCCTACGACAATTGTACGCGGTGTCTGAAATCATCATTCTTACACGGTGGGTCACGCCACCACGAAAAGTTGAAAATCTTCAATTTGAGTTTTTCTTCAGTTTGAAATTCCTCAGTTGTTCAAATTCTTCAACTTTGCATTGTCTTCACTGTTTCCGTCGTTTTTCTTCATTGACTATATATATAGAGAGAGAGTTTATGTCCTCTACAGCATTCACTCATTGCTAATTCTTCAAGTTGCTCTTTCGGCTAAGTGAATGTGATCGGACCCTTCCCCCTCTATGCTATACTCAACTCAATCTATTCACAAATTCTTCATGTGCGTTCTATTTGAAACTCATTCAAAATCTTCACTGTGTCCTTGTCAGCTGAAGAATTTGCGAACGGAACTTTTAACTTATCTTATCAAAATTTTCGGCTTTGCCGCTCAAACCGTTCCGCATTCCATGAAATACTTATCTATTCACCCACGATCTCACACGATCGCCACCTCTCAGTACGTGGGTGACACATGTCAAGCGAATGAGAAGGGTCAGGGGCACGTTCGTCCAAATTCTTCGGGCGAACAGTTTTTTCACCGCGGCTATATATACCCCTCCCCTTCCTCACTTCACTTTTACTCCACTAGACCTCTCTCCCGCTCGAGCTTCTCAAACCCTAGCTCCCCCGCTACTTCATCATCGCCGGTGAGGAAGAGCTTCACTGCCTCGACCTCGTCGCCGTCGCACTCGCGCCGGCTGCGGATTTCTTCACTCCGCCGCCGCCGTAGCTGTCTTCCTCTGCCGAGTTAGGGTGTGGAAGATCTGAGCTGACGAACTTCACATCTACACCTCTCAGTTCATCGTGTTCTTAATTAAGGGTAATTAAAAGTTACTTTTATTGCCCCCTTTGATTCGAAAAGTTTCTTCAAAATCTTCAAAGGTGTTTATTCTTCAAATCTTCACACACTAAAGACCTCACACGTCATCTGTTCTTGACTCGTTTCTCTAAGCAACAATTTTTCTTCAAGATTCCTCAATTGTGTGGATCTTCGATCTATACAACTCTGGAACCTAAGACAAAGAACGCTTAGTGAAATTCTTCAAGACTCGTCTGGTCAAATTCCTCAAACTTGTTCTTTTTGAAAAACCTTCTGAGAACGCATATAACCTCTCCAAATACCTCGCAACTATGCTCTGTTCACAGGTACACATGTCTGCTGCTGAATCACTAGGTTCTCATCTACTTAACTCATTTGCAGCGTTCCTCGAAGAACAGTTGCATACATCTTCAGAGAATTCCATTGTTTAAATTCCTCAACTAAAGAAAATGGCCGATGGTAAGAAGCCACAGAAAGGAGGAAAGAGGCCTGAGGTAAATACAACGTTTGAAATCCCTGAGGATATTTATGCTGGGTACTGCACACCCCCTGAGGAAGATAAAAAACAGCGCAAGGTGCGCATTCAAAAAATTGAGAGGAGATGGGCAAGAGAGTGGAGGGAGTACAGATATGCTACTCCCAAGTATATGAAGAAATTCGCTCTAAATCCTCCATGCCCAAGACCTCCATTGGCACCTGGCCAACTAGCAGATCCCACCAGCCTCAAGCGCGGTGAGGATTATCCTGATGAATGGGCCAAGCGACAGGAAAAATTGGCCAAACAAGCTAAAGAAGCAGTGAAGAAATTCAACGAACACTCTGCTGCTGCTGGTGCTGAGGCCTCTGCTTTCAAGCCGAAGAAGGCCATGGCAAAGAAGCCTGCTCACAAGCCAAGTGCTTCTTCTTCTTCAATGCCCTCATGGCCAAGTTCCTCAGCAATGCCCTCACGGCCAGACTCTTCAAAGCCCTCACGACCTACTCCTCAAGCTGCTCCTGCACCTTCAAAGTCCTCAGCTCCGCCATAATCCTCAGCTGCTCCGACCAAGTCCTCAGCACCTGTGCACCTTGCCTCGTGCCAAAGGACAACGGGCATCTCTACTGCCTCAGGAGCATCTGCCAGTTCCTCAGCAGCACCAAATTCTTCAACTGGCCCCTCTCTGCTGAAGACTAAGGCCACTGCTGGATGAGGTTCACGCCCAAGTCCTCACAAGAAGCAGGTCGCCTTCCAAGTGCCGTCCGATGACGAAGCTGATGATGAAGAACTTGCAGAAATCATCAGAGATCGGCAGGTAAAGGCCGCTAGAGCCAAAGGCACAAATGTGCCTCTGCTTTTGGATCCAAAGTTGATCCTCGATTACATTGATCTCTGGCACAAGGACCCCAACACTCCTATGCCTGATTTCAAGCTGACTCCTGGTCAAAGTCATATGCTAACTGCCTTCATCCAAGAAGAAAAATGGAAATTTGAGAAGGCCAGGCAGATCAAGAAAACGCGGTACAGAAAGGAGCACTTTCTGAAGAAAAACATTGTGTCTAAGACAACTGAAGAACTTGTCGCAATTCAATCTGAGATCAAGAAACTCAGTGATAAATTTGACGCATACCGTGCTGACTGGCTTGGAGCCAAAGTCAAATTTGTGAAGTTATCTGAAAAGCTCACCTCAAATGTTGCAGCCCCATCGCAACAAGAAATTCCTCTGGCTGAAGCATCTGCTCAGTCGACAAAAGAACATGCCAGCACCACTGATGACAATCAGGCTCCTGAAGGAACTGAAAGTACGCGGGCTGATGACTGCATTCCAGCCGCTGAAGAAACTGCCAGGGCATCCACTAGTGGTGCGCCTGAAGAAAATGAAGAAGTCAGGGCAACTGCATCAGTTGTGCCTGAAGAAATTCAACCAAATTCCTCTGCTCCTCCTGCGCCTACACCAACTCCGATCCTTCCATCCGCATCAGATGTGAAGAAGACCAAGGCTGCAGAGCGTGCAAAAGTGAAGAAAAGGAAGGCATCAACTTCATCAGATTCTTTAGCTCCGAAGAAGATGAAGCCTTTGACCAGCTCTTTTGCAAATCCCATTGATACTGTTCCTATCTCAACCATGCCATCAAAGGACCTTGTTCCTTCTGATGAAGATTATGTGATCCCAAGTGGATCTGATGATGACATTCCTTCTGCTGCTTCGTCAGAGCAGTTGGATGAAGAAATTGAAGTGGATGCAATCCCTTCAACACCAGTTATCTCCTCGCCTATGCCTTAGTTTACTGCTGAAGAGGCCGGTGTTGAAGAAATGGAAGATGAAGATGTGGACATTGGCTGTACCACACCCGTGCTGAATGATGACTTTTGGGAAAGTCAGCACCCCAACTCTCCACTATTCACACTGTTGCAACAAATTCCTCAGTCCCCAGCAACTACAGTTCAAATGGGATCTGATGAACCACATGCCACCCCTTCTGTCCATGAAGAAATTCCAGCCACTAGTGCTGAAGAAAATGAAAATGAAGAATTGAAGACCTAGGCTGCCACTGAAGAAGAAGAAGCTGAAATTCCTCAGCCTGTGGAACCTGAGATTGCGATTCCTGAGGTGATAATGCAATTGACTGACACTCCTCAGCCCAAACCAAAGGATCCATTCTCAAAGAAGCAAAAATTCAAGGCTGATGATTTCTTCGGTGAGCACGTGTTCTTCACTGACTATAATCCCTGTGATTCTGCTCGTCTTAGAAGGAAGCGCTTCTGGACTGCCAGCCAGGCCAATTTCTATTCTTCACTGCTCTTCAACAAGGACAAAGTCTTCGACCACGAGCATATTCCTCATGTGGACATGGAATCACTGCCATGCTTCTCACCTGTCCTTAGTGTGCTTCATGACGCAGGCCTCCTCAACTTTTGCACAGACATAGTTGATTGGAATGAAGAGCTCATTCTTCAGTTCTAGGCAACACTGCATATCACAGGAGATCCTGACGATGTGAACTCCTGGGTTTTGGACTGGATGACCGAAAATACTCACTATAAGGCACCGTCCTCTGAATTACTTCATGCCCTGCCCATCAGTCCTCCACCTGAAGGAGCTCGTTGCCTGTACAAAGAGCCTGAACTGACTGCTCATTATATGCAAGTTCTTATGAAGCCTCTGAAATCTGGTCAAGCCCCAAGGACAAAATTCCTCATGAAGGAATTGCTCTATGTGCCAAGAACAGTCTATCGCATTCTGACGAAGACTATGAGTCCAATCAAAGGCCACAACTCGAATGATGAAGAAGTCGTTAGCATCATGAAGAATCTGCTGTTCAACAACATACATGGCATCCCTGTCAACTTTCATGATTTCTTCATGAGGACTCTGGCAAATGTTGCACTGTCTCCGTTTGAGCTGAAGCCTTATGCTCCTTGGATTATGAGATTCCTCAGAACAAGGTCTTCACTCAACTACAAAGCTGATTTTCAGAATCACCTCAGCTACTTGCCCCCGATTGAAGTCCTCAAGCGGACATATTCCTCAGCTGATGAGAAGGGCAAGGCACTAGCTGTTATTGATGAGGGCATTCGTCCATTGGATGGTCAGTTTCGCAAAGCTGCATCTTATTCCACCAATGATGACTCTGCCACTCATGATTCTGCTGCCAATGATCCAAGACAAATCCTCAAGCCATAGCTCCTCGAGTGATGACTGACCACGAGCTACTTCTTAGTCTTCACCAGAAGGTGGATCGAAACCATAAATGGGTTAAGCATCAGTTTGGTTCTACTCTTCATAACATGACTGCTACATGTAATGGAGTGAAAAAAACCATTACTACCTCAATGAACTCTTCGATCGCACCTGGGCTATTTTATCACATCTGTATGGTGAAGAAGATCTGAAGCAAATGGGCTTCAAGGAAGATTTTGACTGGTCTACTCCTCCACCGAAGAATTTCAAGAAGGTCAAGGTTCCTTCCCTGGTGGCCAGCTCACTTTCTTCATCGCGCGACACGGACGAGCATGAAGACTTGGACGACACTGCAGCAGGCCCTACAACGACAAACGACCCCAACACGCTGGCGCTCCTCCATCAACATGATATTCTTCAGGGGTGTTAGTCCTCATTTTTCGATCCTTTTGGTCATTCGATGACAAAGGGGGAGAAATTTGAGTTAGTCTTCAAGCGGGTCTATATATGGGCGTTTTTTTGCTGAGTTACAACTCTCGTTCTTCTGAAATTTTATTTGATCGAGTTGTAAACTTAAACCCGATGGTGGTCTGATACTTTTGATGTGTTCTTCTACATGCTTATTCCTCGTTAATATTAATGCACGCATGCTGAATTACATCAGCCACCATATTTCTTCATGCATTTCAAATTCTTCATATTATATGTCAAATGCGTGTATGACTTACAAGATATAGGGGGAGATCTCCATGATTCTACTCTTCAAGTGTGCATTGCTTCAAAAGCAAATTCCTCACTATGCACATCTTCAGGGGGAGTTCTTCTATATCTTGCCATCAAATTCCTCAATATCAGTATTTACCAATGTTTTAAATAGCGGGCTGTTGCCAAATAGCGGCGGACCTCAAAATCAGCTATAGCGGGCTATAGCAGGCTATAGCGGGCTATTTGTACATGGGACTATTTAGCGGCACCCTGCTGAAAAGGCTATATAGGGGCTATTTAAAACATTGGTATTTACACTTCATATGATTATCCCCGTTGAAAACTTAACCTATATTGTCATCAATCACCAAAAAAGGGGAGATTGTAAGTGCATGTAGTGCCCCTTAGTGATTTTGGTGTATTGAAGACTTATAGGTTAAGGGACTAATGTGTTTATGAGTGTACACAGGTCTATAAGTCTATGAGGAGTTTGATATTTACAGAGAAAGTCGACCCCTAAAAAGATTGTCTTCAACTGAAGACTTTGGATTTCTGAAGATTTTGAAAGTGAAGAAATTGGTGTGACCTTGAAGACTTGGTATTCATTTGAGGAACTTGAAGCGTGAAGACTTTTGTTTTCGTAGTTTCATTTTCTCTTTCTTGAGTCATAGGAAACACCGTACTGTTAAAGGGGGTGGAGGAAATACTAAGGAAAAATTTCCATGTGATGCTCAACTCAAAATCCTACACCTACCAATCCCTTCGAGTGAAGCCATTGGAAATCTCATGCGGTCAGTCATATTGTTCAGTGACAGAGACGAAGTTCTTCTGGTCTCTGAGGAATTTGTTCTGACTGAGGAGTTAGGAATTCGCCGGTGCGGATTGCCTACACAGTGAGGAACATGATAGCCCTGAGGAATTTGAACCTCAAATTTCCGACCGTTGCTGTGCTACGCGCTAGCTGTCCCAAAATATCTACCCACCTAACGGTCATATCATTGAAGGGCATTTATGTCTTATCATGTCGGGCTGCTCCCTAGGCTATAAATAGCCGCCCCCTACAACCACTAGCTGGTTGGCTGCTCCGAGAGAAACTGACACTTGTCATTTGAGAGCATCCCATCCACCGAGGACTTTGAGTGAAAATCATCAAGTGAGGAAAACCAAAACCCAAACCGAAACACCTACAAACCCAAAGTGATTGAGCATCACTTAAAAGATTGATCCTGCGTGGATCCGACGCTTGTTACCTTTGAAGACTGTGCTTCTTCCAGACAGTTAGGCGTCATGGTCTAGAGCATCCAAGAGGAAATTGTGGATCGCCGAGTGACCGAGTTTGTGAAGGTTTGGAAGTCACCTGAAGACTTACCACGAGTGTTTGGGCGAGGTCTTTGTGACCTTAGCTCAAGGAGAATACGGTGAGGACTGTGTGTCCGGGACTGTGTGTCCTCACGTTTAAATACCTAACCGCTCCAACCAGATGTACAACTGAGACAGCAGTTGGAACTGGTCTACCAAATCATTGTCTTCACCAAGCTCACTGGTTCTATTTCCTCAACTCTTTCATTTCCTTATATCTGTTTTGAAGAATTTGACTGAAGACTTTCTCAAATTCCTCAGTTCAATTTCTTCAGTCTGTTTGTCTTCATCCTGTTTTATCTTGTGCCTACGTTTTCTGTACTCTGTTTTTGTCTTCATTTCATCATGATGACCATGCTTGTATTCTGTTATGTTTACTTCTGAGTACTTATTCCGTTGCAAGTAGTTCTTCGCTTAGGAATTTCCTCACCCTGAAATTCCTCAGTGAAGAATTCATAAAACTCGCCTATTCACCCCCCTCTAGTCGATATAACGCACTTTCACTCAACAATAGATGGACTAAGGTCCTAGCCGCCGAAGAAGGATACAACGTTGAGCGCCAAACAAAGAGTTATCCCAAGCGTAGGCTACTGCCACAATTTGACGACGAAGCCTTCGAGCCAATACCGTTAAAATACAATCAGGCTGATCAACTGGACCGACCACCGCATGGGCGGGACAAAACGACTAATTATGCCGAACACCAACCCGCGCCCCCTCGTCGTAAAGGCAAGGAAGCAGCGGCTCTGGGCTACACATACGACCTACGTCAGGACCTGACCAATAGAGTCGGCCAGACTAGATCAATATATGGATCAAGAGGACGTGCCCCAACACGAGACGAGGGCACCGTACACAGATGTCATTCGAACCCCGTCGCGATGTCTCCCGATACAGAGGTGCCGCACACCCCATGTGCTTTACCGATGAGGTAATGCAACACCAATTTCCAGAGGGGTTCAACCCATGAATATCCAGCAATACGATGGAACGACGGATCCCGCCGTATGGATTGAAGATTTTCTTCTCCACATTCACATGGCTCGCGGAGATGATCTCCACGCCATTAAATACCTCCCTCTAAAGCTGAAAGGACCAGCACAACACTAGTTGAACAGCCTCCCAGAGAACTCCATCGGCTGTTGGGAAGACTTAGAGGATGCTTTTCAGGACAACTTTCAGGGAACTTATGTCCGGCCACGGGATGCTGATGACCTGAGTCACATAATCCAGCAACCCGGAGAGTCAGCTCGAAAACTTTGGAATCAGTTCTTAATTAAAAAGAACCAAATTGTGGACTATCCGGACGCCGAAGCCTTATCGGCATTTAAGCACAGCGTCCATGACGAATGGCTCGCCCGACACCTCGATCAGGAAGAGCCAAAGACTATGGCAGCTCTTACTGCACTTATGACCCGCTTCTGCGCGGGCAAAGATAGCTGGCTGGCTCGTAGAAGCAACAGTACCAGCGACCCTGACACCTCTGAGGCCAGGGATGGCAATGGAAGGCCATGACACAACAAAAACAAGCGTCGAAACAACAACGAAGAAATAGAGGATACGGCAGTAAACACCAGATTCAGTGGCTCTAAATCCGGTCAGCGGAAGAAGCCATTCAAAGGTAATAGGGACGGTCCATCCAACTTGGACAAAATACTCGAGCGACCTTGCCAGATTCATGCCCCCCCCGACAAGCCTGCCAACCACACCAACAAAAATTGCTAGGTTTTCAAATAGGCTGGTAAATTAAATGCCGAACATAAGGGGAAAGGACCTCAAAGTGAGGATGATGATGAGCCTCGCCCGCCGCACACTGGGGGACAGAAACAGTTTTCCCCCGAGGTGAAAATGGTGAACATGATCTATGTCACCCACATCCCCAAGAGGGAGCGCAAACGCGCATTACGGGACGTCTACATCGTAGAGCATGTCGCCCCAAAATTCAACCCATGGTCGGCTTGTCCGATCACCTTTGATCGCAGGGACCACCCCCAACCAGTATCTGTCACGGAGGTTCAGCGGCCCTGGTACTCGATCCTATCATCAACGGATACCATCTCACTAGAGTCCTCATGGACGGCGACAGCAGCCTCAAACTTGATCTATCAGGATACTGTCCGTAAGATGGGTATTGACCCGTCAAGAATCAAGCCTAGCAACACTACCTTTAAAGGAGTGATACCTAGCATGGAGGCCCACTGCACGGGCTCCTTAACACTGGAAGTAGTATTCGGCTCTACAAACAACTTCCAAAGCAAAGATTTGATCCTCGACATCGTCCCTTTTCGCGGTGGCTATCATGCACTGCTCGGACCAACTGCCTTTGCCCGCTTTAATGCAGTCCCGCACTATGCCTATCTGAAGCTCAAAATGCCTGGACCTCGTGGTGTCATCACAGTAAATGTGAATATGGAGCGCTCCCTCTGTGCTGAGGAGCACACCGCGGCCCTAGCAGCCGAAATACAGGGCGGCCTCATCAAGCCGAATAGCTCACCGGTCATCAAGACCCATGACACTGCTACGCGAGTCTGATCCGCATTACAATGCGGTAGCTCGGTGGGGCCGGAGCTTGAATAGCAGTTTGGCCTCCGCCGATCGCCCCATAAGATTGCGGCATACGTAACGTGCGTAGATAAATACACACTCAGAATACCTTGGGCAGCGCCAGAGGCACACTGCCGAAAAGGTCCATAGTACGTCTTGACCCTATTCAGGCCTCAAATATTTCTTTATTTTCCGCTGCAGGTTCGTTAGGGAACCTACCTGATCAATGGTTGTACGAGGCTCTTTTCTAGGACCCTCTTCCTTGCAGACGACCATCGACTTCTCCTCTCAACGGACTTCCTACCAAGGAGAAACGGCGCAGACGTGCGGCAGGGCACCATTGGGATCTTCAACCACTACTTTTAGGCCATGTGTAAACCTTTCCCTTGTGTAAACTCTTGGCATGTAAAATGGCCTCGATATTCATGGCACTATCTGTAACAACATGGCTCGACGTATTAATCAGGGTATAAAGGAAACACTTGATCTCCACTTTTGTTTGGCCTTCACTTTACTTTATGTTATCATCTGTATTCCCTCCCTACTTCAGACCGCCACACGTGCTTTAGTCCGGCCTTAACACCGGGGGTTGTATTCGGCCCTGCACATTTCAGGTCCGAACACCTATAGGGAACTCTTCGGCGTCCCGGATATTGCATTATATGCATCGACTCCGAATCAAGTCTTTGGTCTATAGTTGGGTTGCCCGGCTCCTACGCTTACCACCTTACATTTCGCTCGTTCGGCTAAGGTAGTAAAGGGAGAACTACAACGATTGTATTTCTGGTTTGTCCGGTCAAGTACCTCAGTAGAGAAAGCCGAAAACTGACTGTCATGATAGGCGAGAGCTGGTCGGCAATTCGGTGACTTAGTATCTATTATTTATTATTTAATTAAAACGATAGGCAAACAAGCCACCATGTACGTCCACATAGATTAAATTATCTTGATCCTTAATTTTATGTTTTAACGGCTCAGATCGAAAGATGCAAGCATTACATAAGAATATAATACATCTACAAAATAGTAGAACATGTCACGTAGAAGTAGTCCACATAGGTTCCAAAGCACGCGTCTATAACTAGCCCGTACAAAAAAAACTTCCCATCGATGGGTTAATGGTAAGCAAAAAATATTAGTCAAACCTAAACAAATAAGGAACCTATTATTAACCGTACAAGGACAACTACCTCACGTGAGGAAAGTTCCACATCAGGAATGAATACACACAGACAAAACAAGTCTGATTAGCACACGGTGTGGGCATCTGATTTCCAGCCGGTCCCGACCACCACAACCCAAGACACCTAAATCCATATATAAATAAGTACACATGCCTGCACAAGTACCCACCAAACAATTACAAGCCAACGACCACGGCGACTTGAACACGCCACACGCAACTCAACGTCGAGACGAAAAGCCACATCCAGCCGCTTCACCACTACTAGGAAAAGGCCTACTAATGGCGCACCTAATTTGGCTATTAATGGCGCATTAGTGGTGCACCATTAGTAGCACGCCATTAGTATATTTTACTAATGGCGCACCACTGGTGCGCCATTAGTATCTGGTATACTAATGGCGCACCCCAGATGCGCCATTAGTATATACAACAGTGCGCCATTAGTATGCCTCCCAGGGGGCCATCTATACCCAGGTGCTTTGGCATACTAATGGGGCACAACAACTGGATGCGCCATTAGTAACTTTGGCATACTAATGGCGCACTGTTTAGTGATGCGCCATTAGTATCCTCTGGTATACTAATGGCGCACTATGATGTGATGCGCCATTAGTATGAATATTAGGTTTTTTTATTTTTTTTTATTTTCTGTTTTTTGCACAGGTTACAAAATGTATAATTGGACAAAATATAGACAGCACACATCAACAACAGATTCATCGAATACAATACAAGATTAGTCTCTGAATACAATTCATCATTTTAGTCTCCGAATACAATTCATCATATTAGTCTCCGAATTGAAAAGACCGAACAAAATGTATAAGTATGAATCATTATATTACAAGTCTCGAGACCGCGAGTTTGTCTTCACATTACAAGTCGATATCGATCATCTAAACTACCATCACATAGAAGAGAGCTGCGGTCATCACGATGAGCATCATCACGATGAAACTCGTCTTATCCGGTTCCTCCAACGCTCCCTCCCCTCTCCCGCTAGATAGCGGGCGTATCTAGATTCGGCCTCGGCCCTAGTGGCGTACCCTTTGTAACTGTTACCGCTGAATCGGTGAACCTGTCTCCGACACTCCTCCCAGTCGTCGTAGGCTCCGGGAACCTTACCCTTGTACACGACATACCACGGCATCGCTATGCAGTAGCCAAACGAAACGTTAGTACCAATTCACAGACAATACATAAGCAATATATAAGTATGCAACAGAACAATCGGAAGAGAAAAGCAAGACATTAATAGCATCGATTACATCTAAGTTGAAGGACTCTCAAAACCAAAGAGACATACTACAAGTTCATTAAAGTTTAATTACAACATGAGCCAATCGATGTTTCAGAACTAGACACAGCATCACTGCTTTCGACTCGACTCAAGGGACCGGAGCGTGGATGAAGCCGCTGTCTATCGTGGGAGTCATGAAACAACGGGCGTTGTCAGCCTGCATTTGTAGGATTGTGTCGATGTCACTGTTGGACGGTTGATTTCTGAGGTAGAACTGCCCCGAGGTACGAAGGACATCTTGATGGATGATTTCCGCAAACTCCGACTGGATGCGAAAGAATTCTTGTCTGATGTCCGCGTCCTAGATTGCCGACACGCTCGCGGCCCAATCTTTGAGTCTACTTGGTAGCAGTAGTTGATGATGGTCCCGTACGATCGCCCGCATGTGATGGATGGCGTAGTAGGCACCCTTCTGACTGCCAGGCGGCTGCTTGACGCAGCAGAACGTCATGTTGTGGGAGAACACGTGCTTGCCGTACTTACGAATAGGCCTGGTGAAGGTGCCTCCAGATTTGACGTAGCCGGGGAGAACATCATCAAGAACCTTCTTGACATTTGTGTAGTCTATGTTCGACTGACGGTCCGGGTCGAAATACGTGGCCATGGAATATTTGGGGCTTAGGAGGATGAGCGTGCAATGTGTGTCACTGCAGAAAACACGGAATGTTAAAAGAAAAACGATCGAAATCTAAGAATTCATATGTTACGGGGCGGTTGAGGGGAGGACTTACTCGGGAAAGTAAGGCACGAGGAAGTTGTCCTTATCTTGGTTTGCCAGAATGACGCCTTCGAGGTAAGAACTCGCGACTTGCCGGTCCCCAGCGCTGCCCAAGATCTTGGCACGCATGTAGAAGGGGTCGACTATCACGATGTTCGGGGTCTTGTCGCGAATGATCTGCATCTCCATACTCAGCGAAAATAGCCGAACGAAGGTGTAGTGCAGCGGATGAAGGTTCAACATAGCGTGGATGTCATCAAACCGCAGGACGATCGTACCCCCGAGGGAGTTATCCACAAAGCCCTTGCCCTCTGGCACCTTGGCCGCGAAAACCGGGTATGCCACATCCTTCTCTCGGAGACGCCGCTTCTCCAAAGAAAGAACACTGTCATGCAGACTGCGCATAGCACCGGTTGCAGCATCGAGCATATTTCTCGGTAGCATCGGCCTACCCGCCACATGCACCCTCCTCGAGATATCCGCAGTTGAAGGTGGCCCGTCCTGAGCACGGATCGTACTCGGTGTCGGCTGGCCCGCACCCTTGTTAGTCTTTCTTTTGCGTGCCTTCTTCTTGATCTCCTGTAAGGGGACCAAGTTCTGCTCACAGACCGCCTTCTTGAGTGTGTTGGGGCTGATCATATTTCGCACCTCGCCTATATGAGGCTCGGTGAAGTCGGCAGCTGGAGGCGTCTCCTGAGAGCTGAACTGCAGACGACGCCTGTTGCAACTTGGCTTCTCCGCGGTACCAGCTAGATCGCACACGTCTTTTGTTGGGTTGGGTTCTTGAGAAGGAGGCCCCATGAAGTCGCCACTGTCCCCATGATCGGCAAAGTACTGATCGACGTTGGCAAATGTATCGTCGTCGTCGTCGTTCTGATCCTGTGCCATATGCATATTTGGATCCAGTGGCATAGGGATGTCCGGCACCGTTGCGGCGGTCTTGCCATGGGGCCGACTTGGCGCCGGCACGACTGGCGGTGTTGTCTTTGGGGTGGTGTCCCCTGCCCCCAAACGAATCTGGCTCTTCGGCCAAAGCAGGGGCCAGCTCAGGCAGGCGCTGAGGTTCATCACGTCATCATCGTCGGCCCCGATGGGTCGAATCGGAGGTAACACCTCGTCGCAGCCTGGCAGCACCCGAACCAGTTGAACCCTAAACAAGTTGGGTGGCATCTGGGTACCGTGGAACAAGGGGTTGCCCGGTTGAACGACTTTGCCCTTGGCGACATCGACCAACTCGTTGTTCACGAAGTGCAGGAGAGTGCACGGAATGTCAGCGGCGCCCTGCGAAAACATGTAGGGCGTTAGGGATGCCCAGTCAAAGGCAAGGAGATGAAGTCCTCGGCCGAGAGAGGCTTAATTAGTTACCGTGATGATGGCGTCGAGCTCGGCTAATGTCGAGGCACCGCCAACGGCGGGCGTGCAGTTGATGGAGGGGCCGCTTGCTGCAGAGGTGCCGGCCGGCGTACACCCGGGTGCATTAAGCTCCCGTGCCGGCGTCGGAGACACGGATGCCGGCTCCGCCGGAGACACCAATGGCCCCGCCATCGCGTTCTGCGAGTTGCTGGCCGTGAAGCTAGGAATCAGGGGCGGCCCCTGTTGGCCGCCCGCAATCCACGCACTAATCCCCTGGATCAAGGTAGGCACAATGGCGGTGATCGTCGCTCCGAGTTGTTGTTGTACTTGCTCTTGGACAATCTCCGGAATCCACGCCACCTGTGCCCTGAGTTCTTGAACCTCGCGCGCCTGGCTTTCCGAGCTGGTCTTTTTCTCCTTTCGCCCAGCAGTGTCATAGTATGACGACCATTTTGTCGACAAGCCTTTGCCGGCCACACGACCAGCTGACGTCGGCTTACTGAGCTTATCCTTGTTCTTCATTACATTCAACGCCCTATTTAGAGTGGTGTCCCAAGGGTTGCTCTTAGTCGACCCCGCGCTACTGCTTTCAGTCGCCTGCGGAAGGAATGTGAACCATTTAGAAATTTGGCTTCATTAATTAGAATGCAACCATATGGAGCTAATTACGAGGGGGTGTATTCCTTACCAGAACAAGCTCAAGCGCCCTGGTCTTCGGATCCGTGGTAAGCTCCTTTGTTTTCGGGTCCTTCTTGTACCGGGCCCTGACAAAGTTCCTGGTCTGCTTGTCACCGTATTTATCGAAGAGGGGCGGTAGGCCTTGCTCGGCACGGTCCGCCTCCTCCTTGTCCCATATAGGCTCCACCACTCTGTAACCGCCGGGACCGAGTGTGTGTTCCCCTAAGTTCAGCTCCCGCATTTCTTTCCCCCACTTACTTGATTTGGAGTTTGCGGTGCTCGAGCAAATGATCTTGAAGTCATTGTAGTCATCTTCGGTGATCGAAGGATTTTTCTCCTTGATCTTCTCATAACTCTCACCTTTCTCGATCATTCTCTTCACATTGCTTTTCCAAGTAGACAGGGCCTTGCTCATCTTCGTGAGGGCAGCATTGTTCACTTTATTCCCTTTGAGGCTTGTGTTTTCAAATTCAGCGGGGAACTTGTATCGTTCGTGCAGCTTCGTGAAGAGGAGGTTGCGCAAATTCCCTCGGTCAGGATGCCTCAGGTTCTTGGTGTTGATCGAGACGGTGCTCCGGAGAATGCACCCGAGCTGAAGCGAGTACCCCTTGACTATTCGTTCGGGCGCCATTGGATTCCCGTCGGAGTCCACTTCAGTAACTTCCTCCTTGAGGGTGCGGAGCACGGTCGGGCGCCGGTCCTTCCGTTGCCTCTTCGGTTGGCTGCCATCTGTGCGTGCGCCGCCATCATCAGTGGTGGCATCCTCGGAGGCACCATCAGTGGTGGCATCAGTGGGGTCATCCTCGGCGGTACCATCAGTGGTCTCTGGATCGGTGGGGAAGGCGGCGTCCTCATACAAGTGAGGTTGTTCCTCCATCTCCTGGGATAGCTTCCAGAATGGCTTGTCGACGCCCGAACCCCCGGCCTCATCGTTGTTGGCCATGTTTCTCTCTAAATAGGAACAAAGTTTGGTCAAAAAGTTGGTTATTGTCAAGGAACAAGATCATGGTCTCATCATTTAGGGTTTGTCGACACCGAGGCATCCTAAAAGCTAAGCTTTTATCATTGAGGGTTTTTCGACGCCGAGGCACCCTAAAAGCCTAAGCTTTCATCATTTCGGTTTTTATCGACACCGAGGCACCCTAAAAGCCATGCATTAGTCACAAGTACGCCGGGGCACTTGATCCTACTTAATTAACTACTAAGATACCCCGGCCCATGCATTAGTCACAAGTACCCCATATGTCCTATTTTTAGCAAAGTCATGCTAAAATTCACGGAAAATTTCAGCATGACCTTTGCTGAAAATAGGACATATGGAGTACCCGAATTTGCCGGAACGGAAGTTAATCGACATTCCGGCAAACTCAAGGGCCTCTCGGGTGGACAAGGCAAAAAAGGCCTCCATCACAACATGGAAAATACATTGGCATGTGAAGAGGTGAAACAATATATGCATCTCCAAGCAGTATCATTCAACATTTTGGACAAAACACTACAATTAACATTTTGGACCTATGGTTTGAGAAACCACAGTCCACATAGTAATCGATAGACCAAAAAAATTTAGTCATAAGTAAATAGATAGACAAACAAAGAAGGCCTACCAACTTTATTCTTAGTTGGAATCTTAGTTGGTTAATTATTGTTAATGATTATCTTAAGCAAACTAAGCACTGACTGGTAAGACTTTTCGGAAGGGGCAAACTACATCCTTCTGAGTATGGAAAGAAACAAGATACTCCAGTGAGGGACTCAGTAAATTCGTACGTAAGTGAATCTTTACATAGGGGAAATAACCAGGCATGCAAATTTCACAACAACAATCACATAAGAGAAAAGAACATGTTTCACAAACTTACCAAGCCTATCATCTCCTAGGCATGAGATATATTAACAGCATAACCATACCAAGAGAACAATAATTAAAGCAGCACAAGACATGAAAACAGAGCTTACTTACTCTGGTAACTGGAAAACTGGCCCAAAGCTGTCAAACCACAGCACGAATCTGCACACAAAAACATGAAGTAAGTCGGCCAACTGCAGTATAAGTGGGAGTACAAAAGTAATATATTCTACAACTAAGTAAACTAACAAAGAGAGAGTTTGACAAGTAACTTGAAATCAACGAAGAAGGGCACAAAAAAGTAATCCTCCATGGAAACAGAGGTGATAAGCAAACAAGTCACACGGTAACAGCAATGCTGGCACTCCATCGTCAAGAAGGGTACCCAAATATATTAACAATCAAAGAGAATGCTTGCTTTGGTTTGGCTGAGAGCCATCCTTGTCGCTTTTACATGTGTTTGTTTTTCTTAGCTGAACCTGACAAACCTGAGGGTGCATCATCATATTTGTAATGACTGAAAATATTTACTTCAGGAAATATTTACTACTGTAGTTTCTGTTACAAACAAAAAAAAGACTGAAGTTTGTCCTAGCTATATTTCAGGATGATTTTTCAGTTGCTCATGCTTTTTACAAATTGTAGCTACTGTTTTTTATACCTAAACAAAATTGCCCTAGCTATATTTGCTACTGTTTTTATACCTAATTTTTTGCTACTGTTTTTTTAATTTGCTACTGCTTTTTTTATTTGCTACTGTTTGTTTATACATACACCACCAAAGTCCAAAGAGTAACCACTTATTAGCTACCAGGAGTAAGTAACTAACTAAATACACTTCTATAACAAAATAAATCAGAAACTTAGTTTTCAGTGTAATGAAACTAATTTGGCGTTGTAGGTCTTGATATATTTTTCTTATGGACTTGGTCAAATTTTAATAAGGACAAAGCTAGAACTTCAATTAATTTGGAATGGAGAGAGTAATCCACAATAGATAAACTGAAGCATACTAAATGAAGACAAGCTCTTGGATGCTACATCTTAGTTTTAGAATAGACAAACAGACACGTTCTAACTTCTAATGGAAAACATGGTTAGATAGATGATTACAAATTGCACATGAAAGAACAGGGGTAAATATTGTTAACAGAAGACAGCCAAACAAATATATTGCTCTTTATGAGGTTATGAGGTTACAGAGTACAAACTTAACTTGAGAATGACAATGTTCAAAATAGTCAATGAAAAATTCATCAGTACTGAACATAATTAACAGAAGTTATTTTGATGGTATATAAGAATATTTATGGAACAAACTTAACATGTCTTAGTTTTGAATTCTCTTAGTGCAAACCTACTTCAGAGCATCAACACATGTCTTAGTGACCTGGTGTTTCTAGTAATTCCATCAGGACTCATGCATAAGCTACTCATAGTGTACAAGCTGATTTCTCAGTTAGTAGCTTCAGTGGTTACAAGGAAGGATGCACCGGCTATGAAATTGTCTCAAGCTGCTTTCAAGCAAGCCAATTTCTATTTCCTAATGCATAAATAATTTACTTAGTGCTTACAGGTCATCTTGCCATACTGACAGCAAATTAAATGGGTCGGAGCATATTTTATAATGCACTACAGCAGAAAATTACAACCAAAATCATAACCCCATAGGAAACAGATCACACTCCTTATTGGATGGCTACTAAATCAATGGATATATGAAAGACTAGGGTGATACTTTACATAAGAAGCTCTGGAAATGTTGTATATATACAGGCAACTGCACATAGTGAGCAGCACATGTGACAGGGGTGTGGGGATTGATCTATGATCTCCCCCTCCCCACCTGCCCCCCCCCCCAAACCCATAGCTACACTCGATATTTGCACCCGTAGAGGTCAAGGAATCTGGCTATGCCACCGCTGAGCCGCTATGGTAGTTACTTTCAGTTAACTTGTATACTAGTCGCCAACATATGAAGCATTTTGCCTATGTTCTCATGGTAGGACTCCTCAACTTTTTGCCAGTTATATTTTTCTTTCTTATAATTATAAGATCACACTATGGTACATATGGTACTTATAGTTGGACATTTTGTTGGCAGGTTTGTCTTGGCATTTTCATTGGGAGCAGGCCCAGTTCCAGGACTTCTTTTGCCTGAGATTTTCCCAAACAAAATTCGGGCCAAAGCTATGGCTCTGTGTATGTCAGTGCATTGGGTAAGAGTTCTATTTTCAGCATGAAGCAACAATTGGTTCAAGCTAAATGTTTTTCATCAGATCAAACGAAATCTGCCAATATGGAAAAAAATGCATTTTAAATTTGTACGCTAGTTTGCCATGGGCTTCGGTAGAAAACAACGAAAATGCCTTGGTGTTCAGTAGTGCTCAAATTTGGGAAAACAAACAGACAGACTCACGGGGGCGGTGGTGTGGACGGGGCGACGAGGTGGGGCGACGAGGTCCGGGTGGTGGTGGTGCGACGAGGTCCGGGAGGCGACGAGGTCCGGGTGGTGGTGGTGCTCCGAGGAGACGAGGAGAGCGGCGCCGAGGAGACGAGGACGACGGGGCGGCGGGGCGGCGGCGTCGGGAGAGGAGAGGGCGGCGTCGCGGCGTGGGCGTCGGGGCGGAGACGAGGACGACGGGGCGGCGTCGAGGCGGCGGGGCAGCGGCGTCGGGAGAGGAGAGGGGAAGGGGATCGAGGGCGAGGGCGAGGGAGAGAGAGGGGATAGGTTTGGGCCGGGGATAGGAGAGGGGAAGGGGATCGAGGGCCGGGCGAGGGCACAATACTAATGGCGCACCACCCCTCGGTGCGCCATAAGTACATCCATACTAATGGCGCACCTCACCCTGGTGCGCCATTAGTATTTTTTTTTTATTTCTGCTCGAGCCAACAGGTTATCTTCCACCTGACCTGATCCACACCAAGTTCCCTCTACTAGCTCGACTGGTCAGCAGCCAGTTCTCACACCAGGAGGTCCTGGGTTCGATTCCCAGGCTCCACAATTTTTTTATGCATTTAAAATGCTGTTTCATATTTATTTGTGTTTAAATATGTTCAAACTTGTTTAAATCATAACAGTAATATTTTTTTATAAGACAGTAATAATTTTTTTAAAAATATCATCAAACAGTAATGCCGGTGGAGCGGGGGAGGGTGCGCGGGGTGCGGGGGGCCGGTGGACCGGGGGGTGCTCGGCGGCGAGGGGGACCGGATCTGGCGAGGTGGGATAGCGATCGAGATGGAGGGGGATCGAGATCGAGTGTCCATGAAATTTAAAAATATTCATGATAGTTCAAAAAGTGCCCATGAAATACAATCGAGAAATGAAGGCTACGATTTAAATACAATCGATCTCTTAGCTAGCTATCTGTTCACAATCTTCTTGCCCTTCTTTTTCGCAAATGGAGTTCTTCTGTGGAACGGACGTCCTTTAGGTAGGGTGGTCCTGCTTCTTCTTGTGGTGTATGCTGCTACTTCATCATCGTCGTCATGTTCGATTCTCGGGTCGCCGTACTTGTCGAAGTCTTGCTCATTGGCTACTCCATCCATTCCGATGATCTTCCTTTTGCCTCTCCTCACGACAACACGACTGGGCTTTGACGGGTCGGTAATGAAGAAGCATTGGTCCACTTGGGAAGCCAGTACCCATGGCTCATTTTTCGCGGTGACGTTTGCGCCTGCGGTCTTGGATTTGGCTTCGGGTATAACCATGGTGGTGAAATACCGGTCTTCTTTTAGGACGCTCTTGGCCCATCTGACACGGAACATCGGGACCTTCTCTCCAGCGTAGCTCAGCTCCCAGATCTCCTCGATCCTTCCGTAGTATCTGTCCTTGTCGTTACCGGTGTAGGATTCCATCGTTACCCCGGAGTTCTGATAACCATCGCTCTTCATGTCCTTGGCCTCGGTGTAGAATGTGTAGCCGTTGATATCGTACGCCTCATAGGTCATCAGGTTGTGCTCGGCGCCCTGTGACAAGGCGAATATGAGTTGTTCTTCCGCGGAAGAATCCTCATGTAAAGGGTACGACAGAAGCTTCTGCTTGAACCAACGCGTGAAACATGAGTTGTGCTCTTTGAGTATATCTCCGTCCGTCCTCTGTTGGCCTCGGTCATTGTACGTCTTCTTAATAAAGGTTTTGTGCTCTACCACCCAAGGATCGACCACGTCTATGTGTTGTAGCGCGACTAGGTTTGCTCTTTCAAAGTCGGCGAGTCGACCCTCGAAGTCGACATGCATTTCGCGGCGACCCTCACGGTGACCCCATCCAGCGAGCCTGCCGAGGTGCCTGTTGACGGGCAGACCAACGGGGTTCTCGATGCCTAGATAATTCGTGCAGTAGGAGATGCACTCTTCGGTCAGAAAGCCCCTGGCTATGCTTCCCTCTGGACGTGACATGTTGCGAACGTATCCTTTGATGACACCATTCATCCTTTCGAACGGCATCATGCTGTGCAGGAACGTCGGCCCGAGTTGGATGATATCGTCCACGATATGGACCAGCAGATGCACCATAACGTCGAAGAATGCGGGCGGGAAGTACATCTCAAGCTCGCATAGTATCACCACGATCTCTTCCTGTAGCCTTCTGAGTTGCCTCACGCCAACAGACTTCCGAGAGATGACGTCGAAAAAGTTGCATAGGCCAAATAGCGTTTCACGGACGTGCGCGTCCATGATCCCACGGATTGCAACTGGAAGTATCTGCGTCATCAGCACGTGACAGTCGTGAGACTTCATCCCGCTGAACTTCAGCTTCGCTAGGTCTAGGTATCTGCTTATCTTCCCCGCGTAACCGTAAGGAAGTTTTACTCCTACGAGGCAGGTGAAAAACTGCTCGATCTCCTCCTGACTTAGAGTGAAGCACGCGGGAGGGTAGTCATTTCCGGTCTTCTTGGCCTTTTTGCCTTTGCGACGACTTTCCGTGTCCTGCTTCGCCTCATCATCATCATCATCATCATATATAGCGTGAAGCTCCTGCCTGATGCCCATTGATTTCAAGTCTGCCCTTGCTTTCGGCCCATCTTTGGTCCTCTCTGGCATGTTGAGCAGGGTACCAAGCAGACTCTCGCACACGTTCTTCGTGATATGCATGACATCAAGGCTGTGAGGCACACGGTGGATCTTCCAGTACGGCAAGTCCCAGAAAACAGACCTCGTTTTCCATACCTTCAGCAGCGGCTCTGGCGCCTTTCGCTTCTTTCCCGGCTCTGGCGCCTTTTGCTTCTTTCCCGGCAGTGGGCAGTCTTTCCAATTTTTCAACAGCTCGTCTATTTCCTCGCCGCTCCTCGTACGCGGGCGTCCTCGGGGTTCGGTTTCACCATCGAATAGATCCTTGCGTTTTCTCCACGGGTCATCGTCGCGAAGCCACCTTCGATGTCCCATGAACACGGTTTTCGAAGACCCGGGATCTCTATCTAGCTGGCGATACGTTGTGTCATCCATGCACCTGACGCATCCAGAAAATCCGTGGACCACCTGCCCCGCGAGATATCCGTAACCGAGATAGTCGTGCACCGTCGTGAGCAGCGCGGCTCTCATAGGGAAATATTCTTTCTCTGCGGCGTCCCACGTATTGGCTGGCGTTTTCCACAGCGTGTCAAGCTCCTCTTTCAGCAGCCCCAGATACAGATTGATGTCGTTCCCTGGTTGTTTCGGTCCTTCAATTAGCATACTCATGTGAATGTACTTCCTCTTCATGCACAACCAGGGGGGAAGGTTGTACATCCACACAAACACAGGCCAGGTGCTATGTGTGCTTCTCTGGCTGCCAAACGGATTGACTCCATCGGTGCTCGCGCCCAGCACGATGTTCCTTGGATCGTTCCCAAATTCTAGGTCTTCGAAGTTCAACGCTTGCCACTGGCTCGCATCCTTAGGGTGACTCAGCATCTTGTCTTTTTTATCTATCTCCGGATCATTTGCGTCATCTTCTCGCTTCTTCTCCTCCCTATCCGCGTGCCAACGCAGGAGCTTTGCTACCTTAGGGTCCGCGAAATACCGCTGCAGACGAGGAGTGATCGGAAAGTACCACACCACTTTTCGAGGAGCTTTCTTCCTCTTCTTGTATCGAGTGACGCCGCACACCGGACATATGGTAGACTCCGCGTGCTCGTCCCGATAAATGATGCAATTGTTCATGCACACATGGTATTTCACGTGCGGTAAATCCAGAGGACACACGATTTTCTTCGCCTCCTCCAAACTGGTCGGGCACTTGTTCCCCTTGGGAAGACGTTCGTGCCAGAATGACATGTTCTCGTCGAAGCATGCGTCGGTCATTTTGTGTTTTACCTTCATCTCCAGAGCCATGAGCGTTACTTTCAGGCGGGTATCCTCGGGCCTGCATCCTTCATACAATGGAGTAACCGCGTCTAACTCAAGTTGATCCATCTTGGCTTTCTCTCGGGCGGCAGCTCTTGCGTTATCCGTCTGCTTGAGAAGCAGCTCTTGAATATGAGGGTCCTGCACCCAGCCCATCGATGGTCCAGCGTCGTCTGCTCCGCCGGCATCATCATCTTCATGATCATGCCCGTCGTCTGCTCCGGCATCTTCCTCATCATCATGTCCTGCATCTTCTACATGATGACTGTGTACAGCATCACCGTCGTGATCATCTCCTGGGGATTCTTCGTCTTCTCGCCCGCCCGAGCCGCGGTGGTTGTCTTGCTGCCCTTCCTCATTTCTTGCCCGGCCCCCATGGACGACTTCGTAGTCATCTTCATCACCTTGCCACCGATAGCCATCCATGAAACCACGCAAGAGCAGGTGGTCCCGCACCTGCCAGGATTCCGGGTCCGCAATAAGGCTCTTCAGCTTGCATCTTCGACACGGACATCTTATCTCCGTCTCGTTCTTTTGAAGCATCTCGGCCTTCGCGGACCTCAAAAACCTATTCACGATGCCTTCGGTCATCATGCGGACCATGGTCGCCTGCGGGGTAGAGCAAAACGATATTTTAGAACCAAGAAAAAATTTGGCATGACTTTCCCTAAAAATAGGACCAAAAAGAATGCTTAATGCCAAAATTCTCGCCGAAACGGAAATGAATCAACATTCCGGCAAAATATTGGCAACTATCGCATTTCAAATACCGGTACACCTCCAAACACAAACACATATGCAACACCACAAACATATGCAACACCACGAACATACATAGATCTAGCTAGGCCATAAAAAGTGCATGTGCACATTGTTGTAGGGAGAACAACATAAATATAGCTTCCCCCTTACTTACCTATCAAAACAAGGTAATTTATCCACTTAAATTGAATGAATCTATGGTGGAAATGAGGTGAAAAAGAGGAGGCACCCGAGACAAGGAGGAGGTGGAGAGAATGAAGTGGGGAGAAAGTGAGTGTGGATAGGAGAGGCTGCCCAAAATATCTTGTTGCTGCCCACTTACTAATGGCGCACCAACTCTAGATGCGCCATTAGTAATCCAGGTTACTAATGGCGCACCTTCTGGTGGTGCGCTATTAGTATGTTTGGACAGGCGCACTAGTTAAAAAAAACTTTTAATACTAATGGCGCACCCTGGGCCAGGTGCGCCATTACTAATTACAACTAGTAATGGCGCACTGTGTCTGGATGCGCCATTAGTATGTTTGGACAGGCGCACTAGTTAAAAAAAAATTCATACTAATGGCGCACCCTGGGACAGGTGCGCCATTAGTATGTTTGGACAGGCGCACTAGTTAAAAAAAATTTGATACTAATGGCGCACCCTGGGCCAGGTGCGCCATTACTAGTTACAACTAGTAATGGCGCATTGTGTCTGGATGCGCCATTAGTATGTTTGGACAGGCGCACTAGTTAAATTTTTTTTTATACTAATGGCGCACCCTGCGCCTGGTGCGCCATTAGTAGTTTCAACTCTAATGGCGTATCAGAAGGTGGTGCGCCATTAGTATATACTAATGGCGCACCGCTTGTCTGGTGCGCCATTAGTGTCAATCCCATCTATAGCCCTTTTTCTAGTAGTGCACTCGACGCCCGACAAAGTCACGTGTAAGCACGCTCGACGCCCGACGAAGCGACGTCGGAAGAATTGACGCCAAAGCACTTCTGACCTGATTCATCAGATTTGGTAATTGTTATTTCACAAGCTTACTTTTTATTTGCAAAATCTTCATAAATACGCAACTCAACGTCCAGACGAAAAGCCACGTCCAGCCGCTTCACTCGACGCCCGACAAAGTCACGCGTAAGCACGCTCGACACCCGACGAAGCGACGTCGGAAGAATTGACGCCAAAGCACTTCTGACCTGATTCATCAGATTTGGTAATTGTTATTTCACAAGCTTACTTTTTATGTGCAGAATCTTCATCAATTAACACAAGGCCTAGGGTTCATACTTTCACTAGTGCAAATTCTCTCAACAATGATAACACAATTATATCATATGGCAATCACTCAACGTGCGACAAAAGTCACTCCAAAGTTCCTATCGCGGAGAACATAAGATGAAATTGCTTGTAGGGTACGAAACTACCTCAAAGTTATTCTTTCCGATCAATCCATTGAGCTATTCCTATAAGTGTCACAAACAGCCCTAGAGTTCGTAGTAAAATAACACCATATGACACACATCAATCAACCCTAATGTCACCTAGATACTCCAATGTCACCACAAGTATTCGTGGGTCAATTATACGATATGCATCAAACAACTTCAGATTCATAATGTTTAATCCAACACAAAGAACCTCAAAGAGTGCCCCAAGATCCGGAGAAACAAGGACGAAACCGTGCATCAACCCCTATGCATAGATTACCCCAATGTCACCTCGGGAATCCGTGAGTTGAGTGCCAAAACATACATCAAGTGAATCGATAGAACACCCCATCGTCACCATAGGTATCCCACGCAAGACGTACATCGAGTGTTCTCTAATCCATAATAGTATTCAATCCGATAATTGTGAAACCTCAAAGGTAAAACTCAATTCATCACAAGAAGGTAGAGGGGGAGAAACACCATATGATCCAACTATAGTAACAAAGCTTGCGGTACATCAAGATCTTGCGAAATCAAGAACACCAGAGAGAGAGAGAGAGACATCAAACACATAGCTACTAGTACATACCCTCAACCCCGAGGGCTCCCTCCTCGTCATGGAGACCGCCGGGATGATGAAGATGGCCACCGGTGATGGATTCCCCCTCCGGTAGGGTGCCGGAACGGGTCCCAATTAGTTTTTAGTGGCTATAGAGGCTTGCGGCGGCGGAACTCCCGATCTAGGTTTCTTTCTGGGGGTTTCTATATTTATAGGAATTTTTGGTGTCAGAAAAAAGTCAGGTGGGTCCACGAGGTAGCGACAAGGTAGGGGCGCGCCCTAGCGGAAGTGCCCTCCACCCTTGTGGTGGCCTCGGGACTCTTCTGGCCCAACTCTTGTGCTTCGGGGGCTTCTTCTGGTCCATAAAAAATCACCGTAAATTTTCAGCCCATTCTGAGAACTTTTATTTCTACACGAAAAACGACACCACGGTAGTTCTACTGAAAACAACGTCAGTTCGGGTTAGTTCTAATCAAATCATACCAAAATCATATAAAATTGTTGTAAACATGGCAGGAATACTTCATAAATTGTGGATACGTTGGAGATGTATCATCATCCCCAAGCTTAATTCCTGATCGTCCTCGAGTAGGTAAATGATAAAAGAAATAATTTATGAAGTGTGAAGGCTAGCAAATGCACAAGTATGATCAATGATACTTTCAGTCACTTTTTCTAGCATCATTATGTATCATAAACAATAGCTCATCTCATAAAAATTCTCATGATCAAGTAACAAGCTATTCACATGCTAAAGCATAGACCATAAACTTTCTTGAAAACTAACAAACTATGTTCTCAGTCATCAAACAATTGCAATTCATCTTATTTTCAGGAAGGGTCTATGTAAGAGCTTTGATTTAGCAAATACCACATACTTAACTATCATATAGTCTTCCATGATTGCTACCACTCAAAGCATATTTTTAGAACAAATAGCATCCATTGAACACAGAGAAAGATAGGGGTTGAATGTTTCGCATCCCAACTTATTTATCATATAGATAATTGTCAACAATAATGATGCATGATCAAATATATTTGAATGGACATATATGCTTAGATCTTTCCCCATCACACGATGCTTGCCAACTAAAGAGTAGGTTGGAATGAAAAGGAATACTACTGACTCTGGCATAAAAGTAAAAGATAGGCCCTTCGCAGAGGGAAGCAGGGATTTGCAGAGGTGCCAGAGCTCGAAGTTTTAAAAATAGAGATGAATAATATTTTGAGAGTTATGCTTTCATTGTCAACGTAACGACCGAGAGTTCCCAATATCTTCCATGCTAGACACATTATAGGCGGTTCCCAAACAGAATGGTAAAGTTTTTACTCCCCCTCCACCAACAATCACACTCCACGGCTGATCCGAAACAACGGGTACCGCCCATATATACCAACAACTTTCCTAGGGGAGTTTTGTTTAATTATATGAAATTTTGTTAATGATCTTTTGATCATAGGACTGGGCATCCCAATTACCAGCCACTCTCTCGAGAATGATAAGTGAATAAGCACTCATCATGAGAATAACCCACCTAGCATGGAGGATACTGACAGCCCCTAGTCGCTACATGAGCGATTCGAGCATACAAAACAGATTATTATTTGAAGTTTTAGAGTTTGGCACATGCAAATTTACTTGGAACGGCAGGTAAATACCTCATATAAGTAGTTATGGTGGACACCCATGGAAGAAACTTGGTTCAAGGATTTTAGATGCACAAGCAGTATTCCTGCTTAGTACAAAAGTTTTGGCTAGCAAGAGATTCTAAATAGCAAGCACCACATGTTGGAGAATCCATAACAATATAACTTCTATACAAATATACCCAAGCATAACTCATTATGTTGTCTTCCTTGTACAACTTCAACTAATTTGCTCAAGTTTGAAAATAATTAATGGGGCTCACAACCATAGAATCTGTCCAAGATAGTATATTTATATGTCAAATCTCTCTTCCTTCAATATTCCTTCATGAATTGTTCAAGTGACCAATACTATGTTTGCTAACTTTCAATAAATTTACCACCTAAACTTATTATATGTGAAGTCATTACTCCCCGTGGGATAAGAATATGAAACATATATAATTTCAGATTTATGATATTCAATTCATCCAAAACTTTACTCATAGGATATAAGTGCAGCACGAGAGTAGATGACAAACTACTCCAAAAATATATAAGTGAAGATCAATGAGTAATTGAATAAATATGTAGCTATGTGAAGACTCTCTCTCATTTTAATTTTTTTAGATCTTCGGATATTATTCAAACAGCAAGCAAAACAAAATAAAATGACATTTCAAGGATAGCACATATCATGTGAAGGAGCAAAAACTTAGGCTCAACCGATGCTAACCGATAATTGTTGAAGAAGAAAGGTGGGATGCCAATCGGGGCATCCTCAAGCTTAGATGCTTGAGACTTCTTGAAATATTAATTAGGGATGCCTTGGGCATCCCCAAGCTTGAGCTCTTGTGCCTCCTTAATTCCTCTCATATCACGGTTTCCCTAATTCTTAAAAACTTCATCCACACAAAACTCAACAATAACTCGTGAGATAAGTTAGTATAAATCCACGCAAAACCTTATCATTCTCTACTGTAAAAAATCACTAAAATTATAATTTGGCATTGCGTACAAAATGCCTCTACATATTTAATACTCCTATCCTCAAATAGAATCATTAAACAAGCAAACATATGCAAACAGTGCAAACATAACAGCAATCTGCCTAAGCAGGACAGTCTGTAAAGAATGCAAGAGGAATCATACTTTCTTAACTCTAAAAATTCTGAAAAATTACCACACTCTAAAAAAATTGTTGTTACTCATTGTGTAAAAATTTCAAGATTTTATCACGTTCTGACTTTCCAGAAGAATTCATACAATGATAGAAAACTTTATGTTTTCAAAACAGCAACGTAAGCATGGTAATGGCTATACTTGACCTTTTTATCGAACTAAAAGATGGAAAACATTATTCTAAATAACAACAAGAAAATAAAACTAAAATAAAATGACGCTCCAAGCAAAACTCATATCACTAGTCGCCAACCCGTGCATTCGCACGGGCTAGTTTAGTAACCTACAATTGGATAATGTTTTGAGACTATATTTCATTTACTGGGAGTAAGGAAATCAAGAATTTTCATATTTCTATTGAAACAGTTCCATCTTGTCCTATGACCATATATGTTTAATATTCTAATCTTATCATTGTTAAAATTTAATACTTAAAATAATAGAACATGGTATGATCGCATATACCCAAATGTTCTCTACGTACAGAAAATAATCAATTTTTTGATCAGCTCTAATCTTGGTATATAATGCCTTTAACACATAGAAAATAAAATATTCTTATTGTTCATTCACTTAACATCTATTCCGCCCACAGAATGAACGAAAAAACATTAATAGATGCACGCATCAGAAACCATTTTTATTACTTTTTATATTGTTCCAATAAATTCTCATAAAAAGATAAAATCCTGGTCACCAACTTATATAATAAAGTCATGCATAGAGAAAATAGTCATGTGGTTGACCTTCTGTACATGTTTCAACAACTGCACTTTTATGCATCTCCTTTGCTTCCATCATACCATATTGTATTGATGTAAACATGTTACCTTTCATTGTATTAGTGGTTTCCTGAAAGTTAAGTACTCATACATTAACATATAGAGAGAGGTAACCTGTTTCGTCTCTATTTTGAATTCACATGAACTTGGCTAATATGGTATATAGAAAAACATTCCTGACATAATTCTATATATAAAGAAACCAAAAAAATTTATACATGCATGCTGTATTTACCGAAATACAGATACCATACTTACCTACAATCGTATTTATCAAACCAAGTAAACTGGCACACATTTCGCATGTCCATCATCTGCCACCCTATATATGAGTTTCCCATGAATTAACATGCATATGATTCCTAACGTGTTAGTTTGGCGAGTTTTCATTTATTTGAAACTCGGCAAATGGCTATTTAAATGTTTGTCGAGTGACTGACAATAAGAACTCCGTAAAGTTAATGATTGTTCATGTCCGTCCAGCCGAGTGTTGTTTGCCGATCGAGAACAGAAATCGGCAAACACAATGTTGAGTTGTTTCTAGGCTTTGCTGAGTATGCTGTAAACTTCGTGAATTCGGTGATTCCAGTATAGACATGGCATTAACAAAAAAAATTTATCCGGTTCACTTTCCAAAAAAAGAAACACTATAAAAATAAGTAGATAACTTTCTTGAATGTACATTACACTTACGTACATGTTTAGTTCTGTTGATTGTATGTAAGATTAACCTTTATAACTTGGCAACTTGGAGGTCGGCTGCATCTACTTGGGGTACCCGAGCTGTATTGTGTTTGACTACCATGGGGTACTTTTCATATTTGGTTACTGGGCAAATAATCCGATTATGCTACAAAACATGCTTCTAAACCAAGCATACAATCATCATATTTTGAGCGTAGATTAGCATACAAAAGTTATAGTGCATATGGACTGATGTCATGTCCGATTGTTACTTATTGACAATGCAAAATCCAGCACCCTAATAATTAGAAAAACAACTCGAGAGAAGATAGACAACTCTAACCTCCGATGTATTAGGCAGTGTAAAGTTGGGCAACACGGTGATCTGATGAGATATATGATTCATGCATGGGCCTATTTGCATGGAGGGGTTGCCACAGTTCTGTTCCAATTCAGTCTCAGGCATTCAGGAAAAGGTAAATTAGAATCTCGTCAATTTCATGATCTACTGGCTTTTGTGGATAAGGTCAAAGATGTGTGCCTCCAAAGTATATTGCATGGAACATAAGCATTTTCTCTCTTGCAGATAATAACATGTGCCCAACAATCAAGCTAGCCTGGGAAACAATTGACTGGTCATAGAAATTACACAAAACAAAGAGAACATACCTGAATGAAATTAGAATCTTTGGATAAAATAAAAATCAATTGCATATTATGTTTTGAACCTGAAAAAAGAAAACGAATACGTTGGAATTCTTATAAAACCCATCAAATCAGGCCTAACATAGAACGTGAGCAATAAAATGTAGATATAAGATAGACGTCAGAAGCATAGTCCAAGTATTTTTTTTTAGAAAAGGAGGATGACCCCCGGCCTCTGCATCTGGGAGATGCATACGGTCACTTTATTGATTATTCTCGAGGACCGTACAAAGTGTTACAACAATGTGTCTGAAACCACCATCTTGGCAACATATGTCGCTACTCCTATCCAAAATGATGAGGGGGTGCTAGCTGGGCCACTACCCAAACCACTCACCTAAGCCTAACATCAAAAGCCGGAAGCCGAAATTCATTCGGAAGCCCCAGCCGAGCCACATACCGGGTCTGGGGCACAATCCGGTCAGACGCACTCGTGTGTCGTCGCCGCCATCTTTCATAGGTCCGTCTTCAAATCATATTGAGGCTTCTACCTTGTCTGGCCACTCTGCCATCGACGTCCCCATGACGCCAGACAGCTTCCTCCTCCTGCACGAGTCCATCTCCACGCATCAGACGCCGAGTCTCCACAGCACCATGCCGCCGAGATCCGCCACCATCAATGTGAAAGATGAAGCACCGCTCCACCAAAGTCGCCGTCCTCT
The DNA here is from genome assembly GCF_018294505.1 of Triticum aestivum. Lineage (NCBI taxonomy): Eukaryota > Viridiplantae > Streptophyta > Magnoliopsida > Poales > Poaceae > Triticum > Triticum aestivum. The sequence continues at coordinate 572,314,511 of NC_057814.1, forward strand.
AGTCCCTCGAGCCCGTGTGCACCTCCAAGAATGACGCCCCCAGGGGGGAAACGACACCAGAGAGCCGCCGTCATCCGATCTACTGATCTAGGGTTTCCCCCGGAGGTAGCAGAGAGTGGCCTTGAACTTCTCCACGACGATGCCTTTAGGAAGGGAACGATGCAGACAGCGTCGCCATCGCCGGCCTTGGCAATAGCCAATAGCAGGTTTTCACCCAGATCTGATCGAAGACCTCCATCTCTCGTACACGGGTCGCCGTCCGAGAAAGCCGCCGACGAGCAGACGCCGGATCTAAGTCCCGTCGCCGCCGCGCGCAGACCGGCCGACCACGTGGTTGCAGCCGCGCCGCTGCAATCCACCTCGATGCAGAGCCCACGAGGACCTGCGCAGCCACCCCGCGACGCCCGCTACCGCCAGGGACCAAATCCGCGCGGATCTAGCCGGAGGCGTGCCGGCCCGCCACCGCCCGATCTGACCCGCCGCAGCCGCCGCGCCGCGGCCGCCCACCAGGTCGCCGCCAAGGCAGGCCCCCCCGACGGAGCGCCGCCGCGCCGCTAGCCCCCGCCATAGGCTAGCGCCCCCGCTCGGGAAGCCGTCCCGCGCCGGCCATTACCATGGGCAGAGGGGAAAGGAAGGCCCCGCCGCCGCCCCGGCCGGGCTTCGCTCGGCAGCCCCACCGGGCGACGGCGAGGGAGGTGGGCAAAGGAGGGAGGAGAGAGGCGGCGGCCAGGATGGGTTCCCCTCGGGGCGCCCACGGGAGCGCCCGCGAGAGGAGATGGATCCTAAAGAGGTGTTCAACTTTCTTGGGTGTCTGATACACAGTCTTATAATAATACTCAGCATAGTCCAAGTATAAAACATCACAAAAGCGAACTAGATTGAAAGATAACTTTTTCTTTACTCGTACCATGAGCATCACTGGTTCCTGGATGGACAATGTCATTTGCTGGATTGAATAATTGTGGATTTAGATTTTAGAGGTCCTTAAGATCAAGGGAGATGCTGATATTATCAATAGAAGTGGATTTTTATGCTACGTTTCAGAGATCACGAAGATGGGAGAGTATCAATGGAGATTGGTGATAGAAGAAAAAGTTTCATGATAAGGTATGAAATATGAAAAACTGAGACAAAAAAAGAGATCTGAAATCTGTGATAAAAATATGAAATTTGTTTCCATGAGCGAATAAGCATGCTCCAAACAATAATAGTCACATAATTTGTCTAGTTTGAGAGGGTATAATGTGGGTCACACCAAAAAAATTGAGTTCAGCATATAACGATAGGCTTGAGAAATTGAAGCATCTTGGTATACGTTTGCATTCAGCAATACCAACAGCTCACAATGCTACAGTATCCTTGGTTACCTGTTGCAAGTGCACTGAAGTTTTTGAGATGAACAAATGTATCGTTTAGCAGACCACCATTATTCAGCAGACTACTATTATTCAGAGAACGAAAGCAGAAAGAAGAGAACAAATGATATATTAAACTGTGGGTTTGATTGTTTCATCGAGGAGATACTAATTGTAACATCACACATGTTTTTTAACAGATTAAGCTATACACGATCTGAAGACTGTATCAACATTACTGGTTTCATGCATTGCAAAGTTGCAGCAAAAGTCATGCCCAGTCAGGAAAAACTATGCCACTGTATACCACCAAACATTGGTCCAACTAAATCACAAATAAAATTAGCTTTAGTAGAATATTATATCTTCAAAAGGCACTATGACACCATATAGAAGATGCATATATTTCAGCTGGTACTTATGTTTTATATCATTTGGAATGTCATGTGAAATCTCCATCACTTTTATCACCTGTATTTATCTATGAGAAATAGTATTAGGCAACTTGTTCAAACCAACTATATGGAACTCAAGTATTGGAATTTCCTATGGGGCAATTACATCAAAACCAAATAACAGGCTCACATGAAAACTTTCGCAAAGCCACGTGTCTTGCTTCCCTCTTTTTTCTTTATTTCTTCTCAAATCCCACCATTACAAAACTGAGGACCTGCCACACATATACATGCAACGACCCAGACCAGTGAATATCGTAAGTATAATCCAACCTAGACACAGCCTGTGCTACTAACACAACTACAGGGCCAAAGTGCAATACCTTGCCGGACACCACCTAGCCCAATTATGACACAACTTAGCAAAACATATACATAGGAAAGTACTAATCCTAGCCGGACTATTACGCCGAACTAATAAAATAACATTGGAAATCTAAACCTAGCTGACAACTAATCAAGATTATGCTAACATCGACCATGGAGTTGCATATGAAAAATATAATCAGGCCAAGCAAATTAAGGGTGGGCAATAAACAACATAGGACAACTTAAAGAATATACCTATGCAACATCCTCTATCATGCATGTTTAGTTCTTCATTCTTCACAATTGAATCCACATGAAAGCAACCAGTGCAAGGCTAAACACCTGTGTCCAACTTTATTTTACCTAAGACTGAAATTTTCAGTTGCCATGGATATTTTTGTAGAGTACTACATTGAATAACAGCAGCAAGCTAGAGGAGAACTACTTTAAAGCATCAAAACGGATCACGTTTCAGAATTTCTATGTACAGTGATCTGCAATATGCATGTGTGGTAGCATGTTTTCAAGTAATCAATCACGTCATCTTTAACAATTTATCCATCTCCATGGTTCTATCTAATTAAACTATAACATCAGAGACAACACAAAAGAGATCTGTAAGAAAGGAAGAAACCTAACATTACTCTGAACTTGGTGCAAACTTCAGGTTTTGCCAGACGGATCATATCATAGGAGCTAGGGCACCGAGAGGAAGACATAATTAAATTTACCTGAACGATCTTACTTTTGGAGGCATGAGATAGCAAGATATTCATAGTCCTTCAGCCACGTCAACTGCTCCTTCTATTCAGAGAGAGAGAGGGACGGAGGGAGAGAGAGGGAGAGGGGGAGGAGAAAGAGAGCGAGAGAGGCCAAGGCCTATCCGCCATGAGCTTGTGCAATTAGGTTTGCTGCTGGATCTAACACACCGCCGTTGAAAAGAAATACAGGAGAAAGGAGATGCGTGTGGAGAGGAGAATTCACGTGTGGAATAGAACACATGGACTCTTTTTTAGGAGTAGAACGCATGGACTCTTTTTCTGGCCCAGGATTTTACAATTGGATCTACCCCGTTAAAATACGGTCCCACCAAATTAACGGTTCATAAAATCTGATTAACGTGGTAATTTCTAGGGAGTCACAAATTAGTATAGGTAGGTATATAGAGGTATAGATAGATATAGATAGATGTGACGAATAAAAATATAGCTCCAAGTAAGGTTATCGATAATGTTGAAGACGAAAGAGGAGATGCCTTCCGGGGCATCCCCAAGCTTAGTTGCTAGGATATTCTTTGAATATTACCTTGGGGTGCCTTGGGCATCCCCAAGCCTAGTGTCTTGACACTCCTTATTCTCCTCATATCGATATCTCACCCAAAACTTGAAAACTTCAATCACACAAAACTTAACGAAACTTCATGAGATGCGTTAGTATAATAAAGCAAATCACTCACTTGGTTACTGGCAAAGACAAGATTCATAGTTGTTCTCACACAATTCCTACTGTAACTTATCATTTCCACAATTAATATCACTTAATATAAGCTATGGAAACACTAAAACAAGCAAACTATGCATTGAAAACAGAATCTGTCAAAAACAGAACAGTTTGTAATGATCTGGACAACAACCATACTTTTGCAACATTAAAAATTCTGAAAAATTGTGAAAACCTGGGAAATTTGTATATCAATCATGTGTCAAAAATTCAGAACAAAAGCACATTCTAGCGAATTTACAAAACTCCTGGACTAAGAGCAAAAGTTTTTGTATTTGCACAGAATCAAGTCAACTATCATCCACACTATCCCAAAGGCTTTACTTGGCACTTTATTGAAACAAAAGCTATAAAACATGATTACTAAAGTAGCATAATCATGTGAGCAAACAAAAATAGTAGGTATAAAAATTGGGTTGTCTCCCAACAAGCGCTTTTCTTTAATGCCTTTCTAGCTAGGCATGATGATTTCAATGATGCTCACATAAAAGATAAGAATTGAAACACAAGGAGACATCATGAAGCATATTACTAGCACATTTAAGTCTATCCCACTTCCTATGCATAGGTATTTTGTGAGCAAACAATTTATGGGAACAAGAATCAACTAGCATAGGAAAGCAAAACAAGCATGACTTCAAAATTTTCAACACATAGAGAGGAAACTTGATATTATTGCAATATGTAAAAGCATATGTTCCTCTCTCATAATAATTTTCAGTAGCATCATGAATGAATTCAACAATATGACTATCACATAAAGCACTCTTTTCATGATGCATAAGCATAGAATTTTTATTACTCTCCACATAAGGAAATTTCTTCTCATGAATAGTAGTGGGAGTAAACTCAACAAAATAACTATCATATGAGGCATAATCCAATTGAAAATTAAAATCAAGATGGCAAGTTTCATGGTTATCATTATTCTTTATAGCATACATGTCATCAAAATAATCATCATAGATAGCAACTTTGTCCTCATAGTCAATTGGAACCACTTCCGAAATAGTGGATTCATCACTAAATAAAGTCATGACCTCTCCAAATCCACTTTCATAATAATTATAAGATTCAACACCCTCCAAAATAGTGGGATCATTACTTCCTAAAGTTGACACTCTTCCAAACCCACTTTTATCAATATAATCATCATAAATAGGAGGCATGCTTTCACCAAAATAAATTTGCTCATCAATAAAAATATCATCTTCATCAAGCATAGCATCCCCAAGCTTGTAGCTTTGCATATCATTAGCATCATGGATATTCAAAGAATTCATACTAACAACATTGCAATCATGCTCATCATTCAAATATTTAGTGCCAAACATTTTATTGCATTCTTCTTCTAACACTTTGGCACAATTTTCTGATCCATAATTTCAAGAAAGATATTATAAAGATGAAGTATATGAGGCAACCTCAATTCCATTTTTTAGTTTTCTTTTATAGACTAAACCAGTGATAAAACAAGAAACTAAAAGATCCAATTGCAAGATCTAAAGATATACCTTCAAGCACTCACCTCCCTGACAATGGCGCCAGAAAAGAGCTTGATGTCTACTACGCAACCTTCTTCTTCTAGACTCGTGTTGGGCCTCCAAACGTAGAGTTTTGCAGGACAGTAGCAAATTTCCCTCAAGTAGATGACCTAAGGTTTATCAATCCATGGGAGGCATAGGATGAATATGGTCTCTCTCAAACAACCCTGCAACCAAGTAACAAAGAGTCTCTTGTGTCCCCAACACACCCAATACAATGGTAAATTGTATAGGTGTACTAGTTCGGCGAAGAGATGGTGATACACGTGTAATATGGATGGTAGATATAGGTTTTTGTAATTTGAAAATATAAAAACAGCAAGGTAACTAGTAACAAAGGTGAGCGAAAGCAGTATTGCAATGCTTGAAAACAAGGCCTACGGTTCATACTTTCACGAGTGCAAGTCCTCTCAACAATGATAACATAATTAGATCATATGGCAATCGCTCAACGTGTGGCAAAAGTCACTCCAAAGTTCCTATCGCGGAGCACATAAGATGAAATCGCTTGTAGGGTACGAAACCACCTCAAAGTTATTCTTTTCGATCAATCCATTGAGCTATTCCTATAAGTTTCACAAACAGCCCTAGAGTTCATAGTACAATAACACCATATGACACACATCAATCAACCCTAATGTCACCTATATACTCCAATGTCACCAGAAGTACCCGTGGGTCAATTATACGATATGCATCAAACAACTTCAGATTCATAATATTCAATCCAACACAAAGAACCTCAAAGAGTGCCCCAAGATTCCTACCAGAGAAACAAGGACGAAAATGTACATCAACCCCTATGCATAGATTACTCCAATGCCACCTTGGGAATCCGCGAGTTGAGTGCCAAAACATACATCAAGTGAATCAATAGAACATCCCATTGTCACCAGGGTATCCCACGCAAGACATACATCAAGTGTTCTCAAATCCATAATAGTATTCAATCCGATAATAGTGAAACCTCAAAGGTAAAACTCAATTCAGCACAAGAAGGTAGAGGGGGAGAAACACCATATGATCCAACTATAGTAACAATGCTCGCGGTACATCAAGATCGTGCCAAATCAAGAACACGAGAGAGAGAGAGATCAAACACATAGCTATTGGTACATACCCTCGCCCCCGAGGGTGAACTACTCCCTCCTCGTCATGGAGACCGCCGGGATGATGAAGATGGCCACTGGTGATGGATTCCCCCTCCGGCAGGGTGCCGGAACGGGGTCCCAATTGTTTTTTGGTGGCTACAGAGACTTGCGGCAGCGGAACTCCTAATCTAGGTTTCTTTCTTGGGGTTTCATATTTATAGGAATTTTTGGCGTCGGAAACAAGTCAGGGGGTCCACGAGGCAGCGACAAGGTAGGGGGGCGCGCCCTAGGGGGGCACACAGTCCATCCTTGTGGTGGCCTCGGGACTCTTCTGGCCCAACTCTTGTGCTTCGGGGGCTTCTTCTAGTCCATCAAAAATCATCGTAAATTTTCAGCCCATTCCGAGAACTTTTATTTCTGCACAAGAAACGACACCACGGTAGTTCTGCTGAAAACAGCGTCAGTCCGGGTTAGTTCAAATCAAATCATAACAAAATCATATAAAATTGTTGTAAACATGGCATGAATACTTCATAAATTATAGATACGTTGGAGACGTATCAACCTACTCCATTACAAGTAATACTATGTAATTGATATGCAAAAGAAGATACATCTCTCATGTTCAGCAATCAGGATCAACCATGAAGTTTCTACTACTCTTACATCTGTAAGTTGATCATTTAAGATGCTAATGTTTACTTGTCAAGTACAATTATTGTTACCCTAAGATTTTAGCTAAGCAAATATAAAGATAAGAAGAGACACTTTGCCACCAATATTTTGTGACATATGTAGAATTCGTACCTCATAGACATGCATGAAATGTCTATCTCAAAGAAGTATATATATTGATCATGTTTAATTAGGCCAGCAACACAAAACAACCAATTATATTGCCTTACAAGAAGTACTAGCAGAAAAAACCTCTAATAACCAGGTATACAACTCAATGCATCATAGCAACAGAACTAAGAAGATGACGAGAGTGAAGAAGGTAGCCCCAAGAGTTCACCAGAGTTCACCAAAGGTTTGTGGTGCAGAGGCAAGAGCGAAGGAGGTAGTCAAACTGTTGAAGTCAAGGGCCAGCCTAGCCTACTACCACGCATGAGGCGACAACCAGCCCAGCGGCAGCACCACCTTCGGAGCCCTCACCAACGTCCAAGCTTCATCGAGCTCCCTGCAAATTGCATTTGGCGTCAAAGCATCAATAGTTGGAGTTGCAAAGTAAATATCTTAGGGGAAGCTACAAATGGCATATACACAGGTAGGGCAGGGTTTAAATAACAAAGTCATATTTAAAAGAGTTAACTGAATGAGTACAATTAGCATGTAAACTGGAAAACACATAGCTAGTATCTATCTATGAACACATGTCATCACATAGAAGCCAAATACTATTAACTTCATGATTCAGAAGCAGAAGCAGTGGCTATAGACCATAGAGGGCTAGTTCTCTTCTCTGAAGGAAAACGGATGACATATAGTTCATAGCCATGATACATAAGACCTTATGAAGACGGTATGCCCACAAGAGTTGATGCTTCAGAAGCAAGAACGTTGCATGCTTCTTTATTAAAAAGCCAAGCATCAAACTACAAGTGTTTAATTGTCAAATAAACGGCCATAAAAAAGAACAACATGGAAATATTTCACATTCCAAATGAAGCTATGCACAAAGATGTTTTCAAAACAGCCTCCAAGATAAGGAGAAAAAAGACAAGGCGCTCTTTTTGTTTTGTTTTTTTGCGGGAAAAAAGACAAGGCACTCAAGTAGGCAGTTTGAAAGCATTAAACACGCGATGTCTCGAAGCTTCAATGGAGCTTACTAACCTCCATCTATGTTTACAATTATTATATCAGAGTCACATCAGTACATGGTGCAGACTACACATGTATGTATGGAATTACACTGTCTTTGATATCATACAGATGAACATCGTGTGACATTATATTCATAGATAAGTTACTCATTAGATTCATCTCGTCCACCAATATGATAAAAGTGAATAATGTTTCACATTATGAGATGTAGTTGTTTTTACAGCCTGATGACCCACAAGTATAGGGGATCAATCATAGTCCTTTCGATAAGTAAGAGTGTCGAACTCAAGGAGGAGCAGAAGGAAATGACAAGCGGTTTTCAACAAGGTAATTTCTGTAAGCACTGAAATTGTAGGTAACAGATAGTTTGGTAGCAAGATAATTTGTAACAAGCAAGTAACGGTAACGGTAAATCAAGTGTAGCAAGGTAGCCCAATCCTTTTGTGGCAAAGAACAGGCCAAAACAGTCTCTTATAATAAGCAAAGCGTTCTTGAGGGTACACAGGAATTTCATCTAGTCACTTTCATCATGTTGGTTTGATTCGTGTTCGCTACTTTGATAATGTGATATGTGGGTGGACCGGTGCTTGGGTGCTATCCTTACTTGAACAAACCTCCCACTTATGATTAACCCCTTGCAAGCATCCGCACTACGAGAAAAGTATTAAGATAAATTCTAACCATATAGCATTAAACATGTGGATCCAAATCAGCCCCTTACGAAGTAGCGCATAAACTAGGGTTTAAGCCTCTGTCACTCTAGCAGTCCATCATCTAATAACTACTCCACAATGCATTCCCTTAGGCCTAAAGATGGTGAAGTGTCATGTAGTTGACGTTCACATGACACCACTAAGGGAATCACAACATTCATATCATCAAAATATCGAACACATATCAACTTCACATGATTACTTGCAACATGACTTCTCCCGTGACCTCAAGAACAAAAGTAACTACTCACAAATGATAATCATGCTCAAGATCAGAGGGGTATTAAATATTATAATGGATCTGAACATATAATCTTCTACCAAATAAACCATATAGTAATCATTCATATCATCAAAATATCGAACACATATTAACTTCACATGATTACTTGCAACATGACATCTCTCGTGACCTCAAGAACAAAAGTAACTACTCACAGATGATAATCATGCTCAAGATCAAAGGGGTATTAAATAGTATAATGGATTTGAACATATAATCTTCTACCAAATAAACCATATAGTAGTCATTCATATCATCAAAATATCGAACACATATTAACTTCACATGATTACTTGCAACTTGACTTCTCCCGTGACCTCAAGAACAGAAGTAACTACTCAAAAATGATAATCATGCTCAAGATCAGAGGGGTATTAAATAGTATAATGGATCTGAACATATAATTTTCTACCAAATAAACCATATAGTAATCAACTACAAGATGTAATCAACACTACTAGTCACCCGCAGGTACCAATCTGAGGTGGTACAAAGATTGACAACAAGAGATGAACTAGGGTTTGAGAGGAGATGGTGCTGTTGAAGATGTTGATGAAGATTGGCCTCCCAAAGATGAGAGGGTTATTGGTGATGATGATGGCTTCGATTTCCCCCTCCGGGAGCGAAGTTCCCCTGGCAGAATCGCTCCACCAGAGGGCAAAAGTGCCCTTGCCCAAGTACCGCCTTGAGACGGCGGCGTTCCGTCCCGAAAGCCCTCTCCTTAGTTTTTCTAGGTCAAAAGACCTTATATACCAGAAGATGGGCTGGGCTGGCCAGCACCCACCAGGGCGCGCATGGGGGGCCTGGCGCGCCCTGGTGGGTGCTACCCACCAAGTGGCCCCCTCTGGTAGTTATTCGATCTAGTATTTTCATTTATTCCAAAATAATTTTCCGCAAATTTTCAGTTGATTTGGAGATGTGCAGAATAGGTATCTCTGACGTAGCTTTTTCAGGTCCAGAATTCCAGCTGCCAGCATTCTCCCTCTTTGTGTAAACCTTGCATATTATGAGAGAAAATGCATTAGAATTACTCCAAAAAACATTATTAAGCATAAAACATCATAAATAACAGTGGGAAATCATGATGCAAAATGGGCGTATCAACTCCCCCAAGCTTAGACCTTGCTTGTCCTCAAGCAAAAGCCGATATCGAGAAACATGTCCACATGGTTTGTGAGAGAGGTGTCGATAAAAACAAAATATGGACATTGTAGCATCATGCTTATTATTATAACAACAACGAACTTTATCATAAAACTTTTTCATATGAATTTTGTCATATAACTTCTGATGAACAAGTAAGAATTCATCACAACAACGAAGTACAAAGCATAAACCTTATTAAAAACCAACAAACTATGTTCTCAGTCAACTTTGCAACTACAATTCATCATATTTTCAGGAAGGGTGACATGTCGGAGCCTTTTGGCAAGTCCACATACTCAACCACATCATTTAATCTTCTATGATTGCTAACACTCACCGCATACCCATGGTCAAATAGTTTCAACAAGACACAAAGAAATATAGGGGCTTATAGTTTTGCCTCCCAACGTATCCACCTCAAGGGTGATGTCAACAATAATAACTCATGCTCACTCATATCCAACTGGATATATGTGCCCAGATCTTTCCTCGCCACATGATGCTTGCAAAAAGAGAAAATAAAAAGGAATAGAGAAGAATACTTTGACTCTTGCATAAAAGTAAATACATAAAAGTAAAAGATAGGCCCTTCCCGGAGGGAAACAGAGGTTGTCATGCGCTTTTTGGTTTGTATGCCAAATCCCTTAATGCAAAAGAACATCACGTTATATTGCCCCTTATGATAGCAACCTTTATTATGCAGTCCATCGATTTTATTACTTTGCCATCACAAGTCCGTACAACGCTCAATTTTCTCTTACACTAATTGATCAAACACATTTAGAAGCAATTTTTATTGCCTTAGTGCACCGACAACAACTTAATTGAAGGATCTTACTCAATCCATACACTACAAAAAATACACTTCCGTGATGATATGTGATACGCCTCCATCGTATCTACTTTTCCAAACTCTTTTGCCCTTGTTTTGGACTCTAATTTGCATGATTTGAATGGAACTAATCCGGACTGACGTTGTTTTCAGCAGAATTGCCATGGTGTTATTTTTGTGCAGAAATAAAAGTTCTCGGATTGACCTGAAAATTTACGGAGAATTATTTTGGAATATATTAAAAATACTGGCAAAAGAATCAACCAGAGGGGACCCACCAGGAGTCCACAAGGGTGGAGGGCGCGCCCCCTACCTTGTGGGTCCCCTGGACCTCCTCCGACCCTAACTCCAACTCTATATATTCACATCTGGAGATAAAAAATCAAGGAGAAGAGTTCATCAAATTTTACGATACGGAGCTGCTGCCACCTCCTGATATTTTTTTGAGACCTCCTGATCTTCACCGGGAGGGCTGATCTGGAGCCTCTTTTGGGCTCCAGAGAGGGGGAATCAACGTCGTCGTCATCATCAACCATCCTCTATCACCAATTTCATGATGCTCACCGCCGCGCGTGAGTAATTCCATCGTAGGCTTGCTGGACGGTGATGGGTTGGATGAAATTTATCATGTAATCGAGTTAGTTTTGTTAGGATTTGATCCCTAGTATCCACTATGTTCTGAAATTGATGTTGCTATGACTTTGCTATGCTTAATTCTTGTCGCTAGGGCCCGAGTGCCATGATTTCAGATCTGAACCTATTATGTTTTCATGAATATATAGGTGTTCTTGATCCTATCTTGCAAGTTGTAGACACCTACTACGATCTATGATCCGCATACCCCAAGGCGACAATAATTGGGATTCTTTCCGGTGATTACCGTAGTTTGAGGAGTTCATGTATTCATTAAGTGCTAATGCTTTGGTCCCGTTCTTTATTAAAAGGAGGCCTTAATATCCCCTAGTTTCCATTAGGACCCCACTGCCACGGGAGGGTAGGACAAAAGGTGTCATGCAAGTTCTTTTCCGTAAGCACGTATTACTATATACGAAATACATGCCTACATTATATTGATGAATTGGAGCTAGTTCCGTGTCACCCTAGGTTATAACTGTTGCATGATGAATGCCATCTGACATAATTATCCATCACTGATCCATTGCCTACGAGCTTTTCTCATATTGATCTTTGCTCAGTTACTTTACCGTTGCCACAGTTACAATTGCTACAAAACTGCTACTGTCACTTTTATCACCGTTACCGTTACTTCCATACTACTTTGCTACTAAATATTTCACTGCAGATATTAAGTCTTTCAGGTGTGGTTGAATTGACAACTCAGCTGCTAATATTTGAGAATATTCGTTGGCCCCCCTTTTGTTGAATCAATAAATTTGGGTTGAATACTCTACCCTCGAAAACTGTTGCGATTCCCTATACTTGTGGGTCATCAAGACCTTTTTCCGGCGCCGTTGCCGGGGAGCATAGCTCTATTCTCTGAGTCACTTGGGATTTATATCTATTGATCACTATGAACAATCTGAAACATCCAAAAACCAAGATTTATCCCTCTACTACGGGGGGGGGGGGGGGGGTAAGGAACTGTCATCACACTCTGCACTTGATTCACCTTTTGTTTTTGAGTAAGCTTGCGACACCTACATCTGCTAGTGATTCTGATATGTCGCATGTTATTGATGATGCTACTTCTGCTATGAATGATTCTTATGATGCTACTACTGTGCCACTAGGTGAATTGCTTGATGAACATCTTGCTAGAGTTAGAACTATTGATTATGCTGAAGATGATGATATTTCTGAAATTAATGAAATTATTCAAACTAAAAACCTTGAAACACCTGATAAGACTATCTCTCCTAGATATGAACTTCCTATTATGCCTAAGGGTTACGTTATGGATGGAGAGGTATCTAGGGGCTTTCTTGCTTGTAAGGACAGAGATGATCTTAAGAAATTATTATGCAAGTGGAAAGAAAAATCTTTGAATGCTAGAATGCAATATGATCCTAAGTTTGCTACTTCACCTCTCTTTTTCACTGATAAGGATTATGAATTCTCTGTCGATCCTGAGTTGATTACTTTGTTTGAATCTGATCCTTTCTATGGTTATGAATCTGAAACTGTTGTGGCAAATCTTACTAAATTGAATGATATAGCCACCCTATTTGCTCAAGAGGAAAAATTCGTTATTACTATATTCTTAAGTTATTTCCTTTCTCGTTAAAGGGTGATGCTAAGATATGGTTCAACTCTCTTGCTCCTGGTTGTGTGCGTAGCCCCCAGGATATGATTTATTACTTCTCTGAAAAATATTTCCCAGCTCATAAGAAACAAGCTGCTTTAAAGGAAATATTTAACTTTGTGCAAATTGAAAAAGAGAGTCTCCCACAAGCTTGGGGGAGGCTTCTCCAATTACTTAATGCTTTGCCTGATCATCCTCTCAAGAAAAATGAAATGCTTGATATCTTTTATAATGGACTAACTAATGCTTCCAGGGACCACCTAGATAGTTTTGCTGATTGTGTTTTCAGGGAATGAACTGTTGAACAAGCTGAATTACTATTGAATAATATATTGAGCAATGTAATGATTCGACTCTTCCTGAACCAATTCCTAAGCCAACTCTGAAGAAAAGGGGTATTCTATTTCTCAGTCCTGAAGATATGCAAGAGGCAAAGAAATCTATGAAAGAAAAAGGTATCAAAGATGAAGATGTTAAGAATTTACCTCCTATTAAAAATACATGGTCTTAATGCTCCGACACAGGTAGTGGAGGTAAATTCTTTCTATAGATTTGATGAAGGGGATATTCCTTATAATAAGTCTGCTAGTCAATGCTTGGATGAATTTGATAACTTTATTGTTAAACAAGAAAACTTCAATGCATATGTTACTAAACAATTGAACCATAATGCTTTTATGCTTGAACGCTTGGGTGATTATATGAGTAGAACTGTTAATGATCTTAAGCTTATCAGTAAACATGCTTCTATGGTAACAACTCAAGTAGAACAAGTTCTCAAAGCTCAGAATGATTTGTTGAATGAGATGAATAGTAAGAATAATGATAATGTTGTTAGAGTTATGACTAGAGGTGGTAAAATGACTCAGGAACCTTTGTATCCTGAAGGCCACCCTAAGAGAATTGAGCAACATCCTCAGAGAATTAACACTAAAGCACCTAGTTCATCTAAGAGGAAAAAGAAACCTGATAGGACTGTGCATGCTTCTAGTGAACCTGTTTTAAACACACCTGAGAACCCAAATGATATTTCTATTTCTGATGCTAAGACACAATCTGGAGATGAACATGAAACTAGTGCTAATGTTAATGATGATGTTCATGTTGATGCTCAACATAGTAATGATAATGATGTGGAGATTGAACCTCCTGTTGATCTTGATAACCAAGAAACTAAGAATAAAAGATATGACAAGAATGACTTTGCTGCTAGGAAGTATGGTAAACAAAGAGAACCATGGGTTCAGAAACCCATTCCCTTTCCTCCTAATTCATCCGAGAAAAAGGATGATGAGGATTTTGAGCGCTTTGTTGAAATGCTTAGACTTGTTTTTTTGCGTATGCGTTTGATTGATATTCTGAAAATGTCTCCTTATGCTAAGTATATGAAGGAGATACTTTTAAGGAAGATACCCAAGAAACTAACAAATAAAAGGAAGATACCAGAAGCTGAAATTTCCACCATGCTTGCTAGTTGTACTTTTAAGGGTGGAATACCGAAGAAACTCGGAGATCCAGGAATACCAACTATAGCTTGCACTACAAAAAAAAGACACATCCGTGACATTTTGGGCCGAACGATTTTTTTCTGTCATGCTTACGACACTTCTTTGATGATAATTGTGACAAAACCCGGTATAATCATAGATGTGGTGGGCTCCTACTTCTATGACAAAAAATCATGATAGAAAATGGGCCTTTTGTCCTGGGCGGGCCGGGGACGCAGGCATGACATTCTTTGGGCCGTCCATGACGGAAAAAACCGTGGTAGAAGCGAGGGCGAGGAAAATATCGAGGAATTGCCGGTTACGGTGGGTGGTCGGGGCCGAGCGATGCGCGTTTCTCTCATACACGTACGCGCGTGGGTGCGAGGCGTTGGGCTCTAACTGAGCCCGAGCGAGGCATTCGCCTACTGAACCCGAGCGATTGCACTGCAGGCTACGCGTTACTGAACCCGAGCGATCGATCGATGGCTGTTAACTGAACTCGATCGAGCGATTCCTTCGCTACTGCTACTAACTGAAGCCGATCGAACCTGCTGCCTCTTGATGAATAGTGAGCGTTGTTGGGGGGTTTGGATGCACAGTTCCCAGTGGGGGGTTGGATGAATAGGACCCTGTGGTGGTAGAGGCCGTTGCTGCTGGATGAACAGGATCCCGATCGAGCCGGTTGGGGGTGGATGAACAGGACCCCGTGGAGGGCTGGTTGAACAGTAGCCGGTGGAGGGCTAGATGAATAGTAGCCCATGGAGGGGTGGTTGAACAGGACCCCACGGAGAGGGCTGGTTGAACAGTAGCCGGTGGAGGAGCGGTGGAGGCTGGATGAACAGTGGCTGGTGGAGGCAGGAGGGGAGACACTGTGGATGAACAGTCGCATGTGGAGGCTAGAGGAGGTCGACGATGGATGAACAGTAGCCCGTGGAGGCAGTCGACGGTGGAGATGAACAGTATCCTGTGGAGTCCCGTTTTGCGGTACGCCACACCCCACCCGATGAACAGGACCCCCGTTTCGAGTGTAGCGCTCCAACACAAGTCCGGTTCCTCCGTTTTGCGGTACCCCACACCCCTCCCGATCAACAGGACCCCGTTTCGACCATAGGAGGTCCAAGAGAAGTCCGTTTCCTCCGTTTTGCAGTATGCCAGACCCCTCCCGATGAACAGGATCCTGTTTCGACCGTGGCCGGTCAAACACAAGGCCGTTTCCTACATTCTGCGGTACGCCAGGCCTCGTTTCCATCGGCTATTCCATCCAAGCCGGTTGGCTCCCAATGAACACGACGTATTCCCTTGCCTCCTGAGGAACACGACGCATTCCGTTGCCTCCCCATGAACACGACGACGACGCAGTTTCTCTGTTCTGACCCAGTCATGTACATGAGCTCTGGCCGTACGTATGCGCGAGTAGGCATTCGAGACCCCGCCCGTATATATGTACATGACCGTATTTACTTTCTTGCACCCTGGCTGTACGTACATGTACATGCTACATGCGCACCTCTACTACGACACGTGCCCTTCCTTACACGGCCACGGTTCATCGCTGCAGCCTGCAGACAGACCGATTGTATGTACGTACATGTTCGCGTCCAGAATGACAACGCTACGTACGCATCGACCAGGTGGGTCCCGACTGTCAGGCACTTCCTTGCGTGCGAAGATGTAGCTGGTGGGTCCCAGCAGTCAGGGGGGCGGATCATTTTTTTCCCGTAATATGGACGCACTTCCTTGCGAGCGAAGATGTAGTTGGTGGGTCCCAATAGTCAAGGGGGAAATGTTTTTTTTCGCAAAATATTGTGGCCCATCCGGTGGGTCCCTGCTGTCAGGTGGAGGAATCATTATTTTCCGCGTAATAAGGAGGCACTTCCTTGCTACGGCCGTGAACCCTGCTGTCAGCCTCTCCACGTACAGTACTCTTACGATGGAAGCCGTTCCTTGACAAGGTTGACCACGCCGCACCGAGAGCACCAGGGCGGTAGACGACGGCGAGGCCTCGGAAGGGGACGATGCGGAGCCAGGGAAGATGCGGCAATGTATGCCCACATGAAGAGGAGTACGAGGGTTCACTGGTTTGGCTGCAGTGTGAGGCTGCCGCCACCGTAGGGCTTGGCCAGTGGTGGGAGTAGTAGGGGCGGTGAGGCCTCCACAACATTAGAGCCGGCCACAGGAGGCAGGAGCACGCGGCACGACCGGCGCTGGTTTGGGCGGCTGGAGCAAAAATACCAGAGGTTGAAGAAGCACGACGGCCGTTGGATGGACATTGTACGGTCATTGCAGCTAGAATTGTTTATATTGACTAAGTTGAAAAAGCCCTTGGTACGCGTCAACTTAGTAGGCCCACAGGTCAGCCTCCGAAACGGTGCGCCCCAGATGTCAGGGGGAGGAATCATTTTTTGGGTGGCTGAAGCAAGAATATCCGAGATTTATGAAGAAGCACGACATCCATTGGATGGACATCCAACGGCCACTGCTGCTAGAACCGTGTGTTGACTATAAGAGCATCTCCAGCCGTTGCCCCCCCCCCCGGGGACGCATAAAAATCGCACTCTGGGGGGCGAGCCGGCGATACATTCGGCGCTGGGGGCGGTTTTGCGCCCAGTCATCGCCCCCAGCTCGGCCCGCAGGCGCCGATGTTGGCCCACTTTTCAGCCCCATTTTGGCGAATAAAGCCCATATGGGTGAGAATAGGCCCATATTCGGCGTGGTTCACCATGGCTCGGCATTCAATTATCAATATAAATATTTTTTGTCACATATTTCTGTTGGAAATATGCCCTAGAGGCAATAATAAATGTTTATTATTATATTTCTTTGTTCATGATAATCGTCTATTGTTCATGCTATAATTGTATTGTCCGGAAATCGTAATACATGTGTGAATACATAGACCACAACGTGTCCCAAGTAAGCCTCTAGTTGACTAGCTCGTTGATCAACAGATAGTCATGGTTTCCTGACTATGGACATTGGATGTCATTGATAACGGGATCACATCATTAGGAGAATGATGTGATGGACAGGACCCAATCCTAAGCATAGCATAAAAGATCGTGTAGTTTCGTTTGCTAGAGCTTTTCCAATGTCAAGTATCTTTTCCTTAGACCATGAGATCGTGCAACTCCCGGATACCGTAGGAGTGCTTTGGGTGTGCCAAACGTCACAACGTAACTGGGTGACTATAAAGGTGCACTACGGGTATCTTCGAAAGTGTCTGTTGGGTTGGCACGGATCGAGACTGGGATTTGTCACTCCGTATGAAGGAGAGGTATCTCTGGGCCCACTCGGTAATGCATCATCATAATGAGCTCAATGTGACTAAGGCATTAGTCATGGGATCATGCATTACAGTACGAGTAAAGAGACTTGCCGGTAACGAGATTGAACAAGGTATTGGGATACCGATGATCGAATCTCGGGCAAGTAACATACCGATTGACAAAGGGAATTGCATACGGGATTGATTGAATCCTCGACACCGTGGTTCATCCGATGAGATCATCGTGGAACATGTGGGAGCCAACAAGGGTATCCAGATCCCGTTGTTGGTTATTGACCGGAGAGGCGTCTCGGTCATGTCTGCATGTCTCCCAAACCCGTAGGGTCTACACACTTAAGGTTCGGTGACGCTAGGGTTGTAGAGATGTGTGTATGCGGAAACCCGAAAGTTGTTCGGAGTCCCGGATGAGATCCCGGACGTCACGAGAGGTTCCGGAATGGTCCGGAGGTGAAGAATTATATATAGGAAGTCAAGTTTCGGCCACCGGGAAAGTTTCGGGGGTTACCGGTATTGTACCGGGGCCACCGGAAGGGTCCCGGGGGTCCACCGGGTGGGGCCACCTATCCCGGAGGGCCCCGTGGGCTGAAGTGGGAAGGGAACCAGCCCCTAGTGGGCTGGGCGCCCCCCCATGGGCCACCCCCCATGCGCCTAGGGTTGCAAACCCTAGGGTGGGGGGATTGCCACTTGCCTTTGGGGGCAAGGCACCCCCCTTGGCCGCCGCCCCCCACCCTAGATGGGTTTTGGCCGGCGCCCCCCCCTCCCAAGGGTCCTATATAAAGGGGGGGAGGGAGGGCAGCAACATCTCAGCCTTGGGCGCCTCCCTCCTCCCCTGCTACACCTCTCTCTCTCTCGTAGAAGCTCGGCGAAGCCCTGCCGGCATCCCGCTACATCCACCACCACGCCGTCGTGCTGCTGGATCTCCATCAACCTCTCCTTCCCCCTTGCTGGATCAAGAAGGAGGAGACGTCGCTGCACCGTACGTGTGTTGAACGCGGAGGTGCCGTCCGTTCGGCACTCGGTCATCGGTGATTTGGATCACGTCGAGTACGACTCCGTCATCCACGTTCATTGGAACGCTTCCGCTCGCGATCTACAAGGGTATTTAGATGCACTCCTTTCCCCTCGTTGCTAGTATACTCCATAGATGCATCTTGGTGAGCGTAGGAAAATTTTAAAATTATGCTACGATTCCCAACAGTGGCATCATGAGCCAGGCCTATGCGTAGTTACTATGCACAAGTAGAACACAAAGCAGTTGTGGGCGTTGAGTTTGCCAATTCTTCTTGCCGCTACTAGTCTTTTCTTGTTTCGGCGGCATTGTAGGATGAAGCGGCCCGGACCGACCTTACATGTACGCTTACGTGAGACAGGTTCCACCGATTGACATGCACTAGTTGCATAAGGTGGCTAGCGGGTGTCTGTCTCTCCTACTTTAGTCGGAACGGATTCGATGAAAAGGGTCCTTATGAAGGGTAAATAGAAATTGGCAAATCACGTTGTGGTCATACGTAGGTAAGAAACGTTCTTGCTAGAAACCTACAAAGCACGTAAAAACTTGCAACAACAATTAGAGGACGTCTAACTTGTTTTTGCAGCAAGTGCTATGTGATGTGATATGGCCAGAAGATGTGATGAATGATATATGTGATGTATGAGATTGATCATATTCTTGTAATAGGAATCACGACTTGCATGTCGATGAGTATGACAACCGGCAGGAGCCATAGGAGTTGTCTTTATTATTTTGTATGACCTGCGTGTCATTGAATAACGCCATGTAAATTACTTTACTTTGTTGCTAAACGCGTTAGCCATAGAAGTAGAAGTAATCGTTGGCGTGACTACTTCATGAAGACACAATGATGGAGATCATGATGATGGAGATCATGGTGTCATGCCGGTGACGAAGATGACCATGGTGCCCCGAAGATGGAGATCAAAGGAGCATAATGATATTGGCCATATCATGTCACTATTTGATTGCATGTGATGTTTATCATGTTTTTGCATCTTATTTGCTTAGAACGACGGTAGTAAGTAAGATGATCCCTTATGATAATTTCAAGAAAAGTGTTCCCCCTAACTGTGCACCGTTGCGAAGGTTCGTTGTTTCGAAGCACCACGTGATGATCGGGTGTGATAGATTCTAACGTTCGAATACAACGGGTGTTGACGAGCCTAGCATGTACAGACATGGCCTCGGAACACACGCAATACACTTAGGTTGACTTGACGAGCCTAGCATGTACAGACATGGCCTCGGAACACGGAGGACCGAAAGGTCGAGCATGAGTCGTATAGAAGATACGATCAACATGGAGATGTTCACCGATCTTGACTAGTCCGTCTCACGTGATGATCGGACACGGCCTAGTTAAATTCGGATCATGTATCACTTAGATGACTAGAGGGATGTCTATCTGAGTGGGAGTTCATTGAGTAATTTGATTAGATGAACTTAATTATCATGAACTTAGTCTAAAATCTTTACACTATGTCTTGTAGATCAAATGGCCCACGTTGTCCTCAATTTCAACGCATTCCTAGAGAAAGCCAAGCTGAAAGATGATGGCAGCAACTATACGGACTGGGTCCGGAACCTGAGGATCATCCTCATAGCAGCCAAGAAAGATTATGTCTTAGAAGCACCGCTAGGTGAAGCACCAATCCCAGAGAACCAAGACGTTATGAACGCTTGGCAGCAGCGTGCTGATGATTACTCCCTCGTTCAGTGCAGCATGCTTTACAGCTTAGAACTGGGTCTCCAAAAGCGTTTTGAGAAGCATGGAGCATATGAGATGCTCGAGGAGCTGAAAATGGTTTTCCAAGCTCATGCCCGGGTCAAGAGATATGAAGTCTCCGACAAATTCTTCAGCTGTAAAATGGAGGAGAATAGTTCTGTTAGTGAGCACATACTCAGAATGTCTGGGTTGCATAACCGCTTGTCTCAGCTGGGAGTCAATCTCCCGGATGACGCGGTCATTGACAGAATCCTCCAGTCGCTTCCACCAAGCTACAAGAGCTTTGTGATGAACTTCAATATGCAGGGGATGGAAAAGACCATTCCTGAGGTATATTCAATGCTGAAATCAGCGGAGGTGGAGATAAGAAAAGAACATCAAGTGTTGATGGTGAATAAAACCACTAAGTTCAAGAAGGGCAAGGGTAAGAAGAACTTCAAGAAGGACGGCAAGGGAGTTGCCGCGCCCGGTAAACCAGTTACTGGGAAGAAGTCAAAGAATGGACCCAAGCCCGAAAGTGAGTGCTTTTATTGCAAGGGAAGTGGTCACTGGAAGCGGAACTGCCCCAAATACTTAGCGGAAAAGAAGGCCGGCAACACCAAGGTATATGTGATATACATGTAATTGATGTGTACCTTACCAGTACTCGTAGTAGCTCCTGGGTATTTGATACCGGTGCGGTTGCTCATATTTGTAACTCAAAACAGGAACTACGGAATAAACCGAGACTGGCGAAGGACGAGGTGACGATGCGCGTCGGGAATGGTTCCAAGGTCGATGTGATCGCCGTCGGCACGCTACTTCTGCATCTACCTTCGGGATTAGTTTTAAACCTCAATAATTGTTATTTAGTGCCAGCTTTGAGCATGAACATTGTATCTGGATCTCGTTTAATTCGAGATGGCTACTCATTTAAATCCGAGAATAATGGTTGTTCTATTTATTTGAGAGATATGTTTTATGGTCATGCCCCGCTGGTCAATGGTTTATTCTTGATGAATCTCGAACGTGATGTTACACATGTTCATAGTGTGAATACCAAAAGATGTAAAGTTGATAACGATAGTCCCACATATCTGTGGCACTGCCGCCTTGGTCACATTGGTGTCAAACGCATGAAGAAGTTCCATGCAGATGGACTTTTGGAGTCTCTTGATTACGAATCATTTGACACGTGCGAACCATGCCTCATGGGTAAGATGACCAAGACTCCGTTCTCCGGAACAATGGAGCGAGCAACCAACTTATTGGAAATCATACATACCGATGTGTGCGGTCCAATGAGTGTTGAGGCTCGCGGAGGATATCGTTATGTTTTCACTCTCACTGATGACTTAAGTAGATATGGGTATGTCTACCTAATGAAACACAAGTCTGAAACCTTTGAAAAGTTCAAGGAATTTCAGAGTGAGGTCGAGAATCAACGTGACAGGAAAATAAAATTCTTACGATCAGATCGTGGTGGAGAATATTTAAGTCACGAATTTGGTACACACTTAAGGAAATGTGGAATAGTTTCACAACTCACGCCGCCTGGAACACCTCAGAGAAACAGTGTGTCCGAACGTCGTAATCGCACTCTATTGGATATGGTGCGATCTATGATGTCTCTTACTGATTTACTGCTCTCATTTTGGGGCTATGCTTTAGAGACTTCCACATTCACTTTAAATAGGGCTCCGTCGAAATCCGTTGAGACGACACCGTATGAATTATGGTTTGGGAAGAAACCTAAGCTGTCGTTTCTAAAAGTTTGGGGATGCGATGCTTATGTCAAGAAACTTCAACCTGAAAAGCTCGAACCCAAGTCGGAAAAATGCGTCTTCATAGGATACCCTAAGGAAACTATTGGGTATACCTTCTACCTCAGATCCGAAGGCAAGATCTTCGTTGCCAAGAATGGGTCCTTTCTGGAGAAGGAGTTTCTCTCGAAAGAATTGAGTGGGAGGAAAGTGGAACTTGATGAGGTGATAGTCACCCCTTCCGAACCGGAAAGTAGCACAGCGCGGGAAAATGTTCCTGTGGTGCCTACACCGA
Source organism: Triticum aestivum (assembly GCF_018294505.1). Classification (NCBI taxonomy): domain Eukaryota; kingdom Viridiplantae; phylum Streptophyta; class Magnoliopsida; order Poales; family Poaceae; genus Triticum; species Triticum aestivum. The sequence continues at coordinate 572,337,377 of NC_057814.1, forward strand.
CCGGGGAGGAAGTTAATGATGATGATCATGAAGCTTCGGATCAAGTTACTGAACTTCATAGGTCCACAAGGACACGTTCCGCACCAGAGTGGTACGGCAACCCTGTCCTGGAAATCATGTTGTTAGACAACGATGAACCTTCGAACTATGAAGAAGCGATGGTGGGCCCGGATTCCGACAAATGGCTAGAAGCCATGAAATCCGAGATAGGATCCATGTATGAAAATGAAGTATGGACTTTGAATGACTTGCCCGATGATCGGCGAGCCATAGAAAATAAATGGATCTTTAAGAAGAAGACGGACGCGGATGGTAATGTGACCATCTACAAAGCTCGACCTGTCGCTAAGGGTTATCGACAAGTTCAAGGGGTTGACTACGATGAGACTTTCTCACCCGTAGCGAAGCTGAAGTCCGTCCGAATCATGTTAGCAATTGCCGCATACTATGATTATGAGATATGACAGATGGATGCCAAAACGACATTCCTTAACGGCTTCCTTAAGGAAGAGTTGTATATGATGCAGCCGGAAGGTTTTGTCGATCCTAAGAATGCTAACAAAGTATGCAAGCTCCAACGCTCAATCTATGGGCTGGTGCAAGCATCTCGGAGTTGGAACATTCGCTTTGATGAGATGATCAATGCGTTTGGGTTTACACAGACTTATGGAGAAGCCTGTGTTTACAAGAAAGTGAGTGGGAGCTCTGTAGCATTTCTCATATTATATGTGGATGACATACTATTGATGGGAAATGATATAGAATTCTTGGAAAGTATAAAGGCCTATTTGAATAAGTGTTTTTCAATGAAGGACCTTGGAGAAGCTGCTTATATATTAGGCATCAAGATCTATAGAGATAGATCGAGACGCCTCATTGGTCTTTCACAGAGTACATACCTTGACAAGATATTGAAGAAGTTCAATATGGATCAGTCCAAGAAGGGGTTCTTGCCTGTATTGCAAGGTGTGCAATTGAGCACGGCTCAATGCCCGACCATGGCAGAAGATAGAGAAAAGATGAGTGTCATCCCCTATGCCTCGGCCATAGGGTCTATTATGTATGCCATGCTGTGTACCAGACCTGATGTAAACCTTGCCGTAAGTTTGGTAGGAAGGTACCAAAGTAATCCCGGCATGGAACACTGGACAGCGGTCAAGAATATCCTGAAGTACCTGAAGAGGACTAAGGATATGTTTCTCGTTTATGGAGGTGACAAAGAGCTCGTCGTAAAGGGTTACGTCGACGCTAGTTTCGACACAGATCTGGATGACTCGAAGTCACAAACCGGATACGTGTATATTTTGAATGGAGGAGCAGTAAGCTGGTGCAGTTGCAAGCAAAGCGTCGTGGCGGGATCTACATGTGAAGCGGAGTACATGGCAGCCTCGGAGGCAGCACAGGAAGCAGTCTGGATGAAGGAGTTCATTACTGACCTAGGGGTGATTCCCAATGCGTCGGGCCCGATGACTCTCTTATGTGACAACACTGGAGCTATTGCCCTTGCGAAGGAGCCCAGGTTTCACAGGAAGACCAGGCATATCAAGCGTCGCTTCAACTCCATTCGTGAAAGTGTTCAAAAATGGAGACATAGATATTTGTAAAGTACATACGGACCTGAATGTAGCAGATCCGTTGACTAAACCTCTCCCTAGAGCAAAACATGACCAACACCAGGACGCAATGGGTGTTCGATTCATCACAATGTAACTAGATTATTGACTCTAGTGCAAGTGGGAGACTGTTGGAAATATGCCCTAGAGGCAATAATAAATGGTTATTATTATATTTCTTTGTTCATGATAATCGTCTATTGTTCATGCTATAATTGTATTGTCCGGAAATCGTAATACATGTGTGAATACATAGACCACAATGTGTCCCCAGTAAGCCTCTAGTTGACTAGCTCGTTGATCAATAGATAGTCATGGTTTCCTGACTATGGACATTGGATGTCACTGATAACGGGATCACATCATTAGGAGAATGATGTGATGGACATGATCCAATCCTAAGCATAGCATAAAAGATCGTGTAGTTTCGTTTGCTAGAGCTTTTCCAATGTCAAGTATCTTTTCCTTAGACCATGAGATCGTGCAACTCCAGGATACCGTAGGAGTGCTTTGGGTGTGCCAAACGTCACAACGTAACTGGGTGACTATAAAGGTGCACTACGGGTATCTTCGAAAGTGTCTGTTGGGTTGGCACGGATCGAGACTGGGATTTGTCACTCCGTATGACGGAGAGGTATCTCTGGGCCCACTCGGTAATGCATCATCATAATGAGCTCAATGTGACTAAGGCGTTAGTCACGGGATCATGCATTACAGTACGAGTAAAGAGACTTGCCGGTAACGAGATTGAACAAGGTATTGGGATACCGACGATCGAATCTCGGGCAAGTAACATACCGATTGACAAAGGGAATTGCATACGGGATTGATTGAATCCTCGACACCGTGGTTCATCCAATGAGAACATCATGGAACATGTGGGAGCCAACAAGGGTATCCAGATCCCGCTGTTGGTTATTGACCGGAGAGGCGTCTCGGTCATGTCTGCATGTCTCCCGAACCCGTAGGGTCTACACACTTAAGGTTCGGTGATGCTAGGGTTGTAGAGATATGTGTATGCGGAAACCCAAAAGTTGTTCGGAGTCCCGGATGAGATCCCGGACGTCACGAGAGGTTCCGGAATGGTCCGGAGGTGAAGAATTATATATAAGAAGTCAAGTTTCGGCCACCGGGAGAGTTTCGGGGGTTACCGGTATTGTACCGGGGCCACCGGAAGGGTCCCGGGGGTCCACCGGGTGGGGCCACCTATCCTGGAGGGCCCCGTGGGCTGAAGTGGGAAGGGAACCAGCCCCTAGTGGGCTGGGCGCCCCCCATGGGCCTCCCCCCATGCGCCTAGGGTTGCAAACCCTAGGGTGGGGGGCTTCCCACTTGCCTTGGGGGGCAAGGCACCCCCCTTGGCCGCCGCCCCCCACCCTAGATGGGTTTTGGCCGGCGGCCCCCCTCCCACGGGGCCTATATAAAGGGGGGGAGGGAGGGCAGCAACATCTCAGCCTTGGGCGCCTCCCTCCTCCCCTGCTACACCTCTCTCTCTCTCTCGTAGAAGCTCGGCGAAGCCCTGCCGGCATCCCGCTACATCCACCACCACGCCGTCGTGCTGCTGGATCTCCATCAACCTCTCCTTCCCCCTTGCTGGATCAAGAAGGAGGGGACGTCGCTGCACCGCACGTGTGTTGAACGCGGAGGTGCCGTCCGTTCGGCACTCGGTCATCGGTGATTTGGATCACTGCGAGTACGACTCCGTCATCCACGTTCATTGGAACGCTTCCGCTCGCGATCTACAAGGGTATGTAGATGCACTCCTTTCCCCTTGTTGCTAGTATACTCCATAGATGCATCTTGGTGAGCGTAGGAAAATTTTAAAATTATGCTACGATTCCCAACAATTTCATCACAGAAAAATCAAATACTTCAACAAAATAGTTCAACAACAAATAGTTCAATACAAATTATATAGTTCAACAAATAAAAACTCATATTTCATCACACGTCGCGCCCGGCGTCACCCTTGAGCCTCCATAGGTGCTCTATCAGCTCTTGCTGCAGTTGATGATGCACCTGTGGGTCTCGGATCTCCTGACGCATACTGAGGTAGGCAGTCCAGGTTGCTGGTAGATGGTGATCAACTTGGGCAAGAGGACCCTGTGGTATGGTTCAGTGTCAAACACTGGCTCTTCCTGCTCGCTCTCAATGATCATGTTGTGGAAGATGACACAGCAGGTCATGATCTCCCACATTTGATCTTTCGACCAGGTCTGAGCGGGGTACCGGACAACAGCAACTCGAAATTGGAGCACACCAAATGCCCGCTCGACATCCTTCCTGCAAGCCTCCTGAATCTTCGCAAACCAGGCCTTCTTGCCTCCTGGCACAGGGTTTGAGATGGTCTTCACAAATGTCGACCATCTCGGATAGATGCCATTACCTAGATAGTACCCCTTGTTGTAGTGTCGCCCATTGATCTCGAAGTTCACCGGAGGAGAATGACCTTCAACAAGCTTGGCGAACACAGGGGAGCACTGCAACACGTTGATGTCATTGTGAGTTCATGGCATACCAAAGAAGGAGTGCCAAATCCAGAGGTCCTGTGTGGCCACCGCCTCAAGTACCACACTGCAACCGCCTTTCGCGCCTTTGTACATCCCCTGCCAAGCAAATGGGCAATTCTTCCATTTCCAATGCATGCAGTCAATGCTTCCAAGCATCCTAGGAAATCCTCTTGCTGCATTATGTGCTAGGATCCGAGCAGTGTCTTCTGCATTGGGTGTTCTCAAGTATTGCGGTCCAAACACTACCACCACTGCCCGACAGTACTTGTAGAAACACTCTATGCTGGTGGACTCGGCCATGCGCCCATAGTAGTCCTGTGAGTCACCGGGAGCTCCGTATGCAAGCATCCTCATCGCTATCGTGCACTTCTAGATCGAGGTGAATCCAAGTTTGCCGGTGCAATCCATCTTGCATTTGAAGTAGTTATCGAACTCCCGGATGGAATTCACAATCCTGAGGAAAAGCTTTCCGCTCATCCGATCACGGCGCCGAAATGTTTTGTCGCCGTGAAGTGGAGCATCGGCGAAGTAGTCGGAGTAGAGCATGCAGTAGCCTTCGAGACGATGCCGGTTCTTTGCTGTCACCCGCCCCGGCGCCGAGCCACCTCGCCGCGGCTTTTGATTGCTCGCCAGCAGCTGGGTGAGGACGGCAAGCACCATGAGATGCTCTTCTTCCTGGACGTCGGCCTCGGCTTCCTCCTCCAACAGCGTGGCGAGCGCTTCCTCGTCATCCGAGTCCATCGCCGAGGCAGGCAAATCGCCGAACACCTTGCACCCGGTGGGCGTGCACCCGCCGCTAAACTGCCCCTCCGCGGCCGGAAACGGCGGCCGGAAATGCCCAGCTGCTGTCGGAGGGGCTGCCGCGGCGAACCTCTGCTATTTTTCCGGCGGGGAATGGCTATCTAGCGGTGAAGGGCGGCGGGCGGCGCCGGGATATAGCTAGTGGCGGCCGAGAGCGCGGGGGGTGGGAGGCGAGTCGGGGAAGAAAATCTTGACTTTTCACCTGACGGCGTGGGCCAGCCGCGCTTTTCCTTTGCGCCGGAGCCCCCGATCGCCCCCAGCGCGCCGGGTTCGGCCTGCGGCCGCCGGGCATAAAAAAGGGCCGAACCGGCGCTTTTCGTCGTCCTGGGGGCGCGACTGGGGCGTTTTTTTGGCGCCGGCGCCGAAAAAGTCGCCTTGGGGGGGGGGCTGTTGGGGGCGCGGCTGGAGATGCTCTAAGTTGACAAAGCCTTGCATATGCGTCAACTTAGTTTTGGTTTTTTTAGGGGACGCGTCAACTTAGTAGTCCCACAAGTGTGTGGCAGAGAACATATAGCCCATTTGCGATTTGTAAGAATGTACAACCCATTTTTGAATTGTAATGGAATTTACTACAGCCCATTTACAGTTTGTTAAAAGTACATCCCATTTTCTTGCTAGGACAATGATTAATAATTTGAACCAACCGCTCAAAACAGAATTCAATCAAATTTCCCACATTTTGATGAGATCCGAAATATTTTTATCCCGAAATTTCTAGTCAGATTAAATATAATTTCAAAATAAATTTGTATTATGTAAAAATCCAACAAAATATTGCGCGCGCAACAAGTAATGAAATTAAAATTTTCAAATTCCAATAATAATATATTTTTTAAACTAATTACGTGTTTGGTGCATTTTTCATAATTACTGCCCAGTTTTTATAATTACATCCCATTTATTATTTCTTAAAGCCCATTTTCTTGTTAAGCCTAATGCATCCCTCCTAGGAAAGATTTGCAGCCCAGCGGGGCGAAGAATAACAAGTTGACCCGGATTATGTACAACTGTCGGCCCAGTTGCATTGCTGATGTTGAAAAAAAGTCCTGTGTAGTACAGTACAACCTTACATGGCTACTCAGCCCACATTCAGCAACACCGGAAAGGCCCAAACAAGGCTTCTGTACAACTTTTTGAAGCCACTGAGCTCAATTAATAACTTAAGAAAAAAGTTAGAGTACGGTGGAACCTAATTAAAAGCTGTCACGAGCGAAGAAATAATTCAACGGGTCCCACTTGTGCATGTGTGCGTGTGTGTGTGTGTGCGCGCGCGCGTGTGCGTGCGTGTGTGTGTGTGAGAGAGAGAGACCCATCGGTCGGAACTCGTAAATACATCTTTCAGCCATATGGATTGATGATTCTCAGTAAAAACTTATATAGTTGACACAATCATATAGAACATCATAGCACACTGAACTTGCATACAAATATTTCACGCAGGCGGCACAATCAGGGTGGAAGCAGTGGATCGCTACGGGTAGGGCTATGTTGAAACCAACGAACTCGTACATAATGGTTCATCGTCTTTGGTAATGACGGGGAAATATCTTGAATGTTGTGCAAAGAAAACAGACAGACAACACAATATATAAGTTCTGCTAGAACATTAAGTTGACGTACAACCCTTTCTAAAAAAAGTTCAAGTAAAAAAGTAGAATAGGTCAGAATCAAATATACCGGCACATCAGTGCTTCACACCTATACCTCGGATTTAACTAGTATCTGACAAGATTCAGTCGTTACCTCAAACTAGAGCACATCCAGGCAGCCAGCCCTGCCTCTTCTCCCAAAGATGCAGTGGCCTCCACTGTGCGATGGAGTAGGCCCTGTGCCATCCATCGTTCCGAGCAACACGGGGAAAGTCTGATGTTGACTCCTGTAATGGACGTCGTCGATGGACCCGGGCACCAGCGGCGGCGGCAGGACATCGATTGATGGATTGACCACTTCTTCGACATGCACGAACACTCGATACCGGTACATCCCTAGAGTGGTCTGCGACGGCCTTGGTGGTGACGAATAGTACAACCCCGGTTCCTGCACCGGTATCTCAACACCAATCACCTTCGGTATGGTGGACGGCTTCTTCATCCATGCCATAACCGCCAGAGTCCAGCTGTCTGGAGGAAAAAACATACTTATGATAAGGTCATTCATGGACTCGCTGTTCCAAGCACATCGAGGCATGCCGTGGAAGGTAAGCTTTGTTAAAACTCAAGCTCAGAGGGCACCGAGCCCCATCCTGGGTGCCACCGATGAAAGCTCACCAGCGCGCCATCGCAGAACAAACGCTGGGAAGATTCGAACACACGACTGCAGTCGAAAGTTGTCCGGAACCTAACAAAGAAATCAGCCAGTGGCGGACAGACTTCGACGAGCAAGTCAATTATTTGGATTCCGTGCACTATGCCAAGAGCTTTGACAAGGTCGTCCGGCGAGACCGGAGGCCGGTCGCCGTTGATGGTTACCATCAGCACTTTGCCGGCAAATTGGTCGTCAAGCGCCGCCATGCCACTGTTGAGCGACAGCACGCAACGCCCGAAGGCAGGACGGACCTCAGGATCTCCGGCTCGGAGATCCGCGTTGACCGGTGACATGATGGTGTGCTCGAGTACAGGGAGTATAGGAGGGGGCTTTGGGGGAACTGGAGTAGGAATCGAGATTCCAGAGGTGGGGGAGGGGCGGGAGATCGGGGCTGAAAAGGTAGCATGAATTTTGAACACGCGCCAATATGCTCTCGGCGCGCAAGCGCACGAAAACACCGGCGGCGCTCACATGTCAGCCTAAGAGTCCTTTTTCTTTGTTTTTTTGAGAGCCCGGCCTTTTTTTAGGATCTTTTGAGAGCCCGGCCTGAGAGTCATAATTGACCTGTTTGGCTTTGCGTTACTACTCGACCCATATTCAACGACACCTCACTGGCCCAAACAAGTGTACATCATCGAAAAGACACTGAGCTCAAATTATAACTTGAAAAAAGGAGATATACTCTGAACACTGGAGAATGGTGATGCCCTCATTTAGCCCACCAACAGTTCAAGACAATAAACAGTTCGAAACAACGATATGTACAACATTCAGACACTGACTAGTGACTACTACTGACATAAACAGCAAGACATGATAGTTCATAAGAAGTCTTGCTACACCACCAAAACGCACCCATCTGCAGCGCTCAGACTCTCGTGATCCAGACGAGAATGACATTCTAAATAGAGGCAACTATTACGTAGTAAGAGTGACATAGACAAGGATGACCAAATGACAAGGAATATGCATAACAAAAGAGAGAACTACCCATCCAGAACAAGCAGCAAAGACAACAAGTCATTCGAAGAGGGATGATCCAACACCATCATAATTTGCAGCCCCGCTTCAGCCACCAGTGATCCGGAGACACTAGTACTCCACCCTTTCGACGCAACAGCCCAATTACCTATCAACTTGAAGGCTTGAACCACATCACTTCCAGTCGGACTCGACACATCCAAGGATCAAAGTTAATCTAGATGCCTTTGTCATTCTCACCTTCTTTTGGTTGTAGTCTGTATCATTGACAATCAGGGGAGTTTGCTCCCGAACTCCTAGGGCTCGCGTGTAGAAACAGTTTTCCATAGCAAGCAGAGCCTCTCTGCCATCAATGTCCTTGCCAATGGTGATCTCCTGGTTAATCGGATAATTGAGTCCGAGAAACAGAGAGTGTGAACCAAGGCTGTTTACCCGCCTCCAACTCAAAAATCCTGAAGGCCCCAACAAGCTGGTATCCTGCTCATAGACGTAACATCCACTGTCTGGATACTCACGTATTTCACGGTGCTTGTATGCAGTGGGGTTTTTGCAATATAACTTTTCTGGCTCATGTGTCCGAATAATCATCAGTCTTTTGCCGTCGTCTGATCGAGCGAGGAACCAGTTGTGCTTCCCTGTTTTTGGCAAAGGTGGTGTGATTACAAAGGGCAGTAACTGTAGGGACACTGCATCATATCAAAAAGGACAGACATTGTTAATGTAAGATCAGCATTGTTGAGAGTATGAGTAGGATAATGCAAGAAACAACATTGATATGTCCCCGTTGGAACTGGGAGGAAAATACAGGGAAATGTATAATGGGTTTGAAAATATAGAAGTGCCATGCATGGTTATACTCATATTATCTCACAATCGATTCTTCACAGGAAACTACCATGTCATGCATGCTATTTAATCATGTTCTGTCCTCACAAACAAATTCTTCAAGGAAACTAATAGACCATGCATTGTTATATACTCATGTTCTGTGGGCAAAATTTTTGTGAGCATATTATTCTAGCTTTTGATTGCCGAAGGGCGAATATAGGTATGTACACATGGTAAGCATTACAGGATTTCACTACTTCCAAATATAGAGTTCTCCATATGCACATTTACTTCCCTGATGTATGGTTAGATAAACCAACAGTGTGATGCATGTTTCTACATCATGAAAATGAGGAAACTAACATGACCATTTGATACACACTCATACTTAGTAGTATATAGATTACTATAAAATAAGGAGAATATCAATATCTTCCTAACCGTTTGATTATTCAGGGTACAAATTGGCTGTAATGACATGGTCAAAATCGCATGGATTAACTCATTCCAAATACAGCTGATTTACGGCGTCTCTAATACATTGCCATAGTTCTACTCAAATTCTGCTCAAACAGGGATTTGCCAATCATCAAAAAAAGTTCAAACAGTGTCATGGCGTCATCATTAACATCAGACGGAAACAACTTACACGCGCCGTCCCAGCAATACGTGGTGCCATCTGCTTTGTCGATCGCGTAGATGATGCCATTGTGTTCAATAGCATTACAGAAGTGTGTATCAGCTTTGACGATGATCCACTGCGAGCTGAGTTGTCTCCAGCTAAAGGAGGCACCAGCGTAAAGATAGGCGAGTCCGCGGCCGAACAAGGCAATTAGCTTGAAGTCTGCGTAATCCTTGTCGTGTGGGCACTTGGCAGATTACAATCTTCTGCAAAATAAAGTCCGTCCAATTTGGACCGCGATGGTAAAACTCTGTATAATCCAACGGAGGAAGGATAATCTCATGGGAGGTCTGGAAGTTCACGAGCACCAACTTTTTCCCGTCTTCTCTGACGACAGCCATCCAGTGCGAGTTCATGCCAACCCAGTACATACCTGCCCAAGAGGTTTCGAGCGATGGTGATCGGATCAAAGTCGAGGGAAATGATGTACGGCGACCCACTACATACGCGCAAAGAAGTTTCGGCTAATGGAGATCGGATTGAAGTCGAGGGGCATCATGTACGCCACCGTATCATGGTGAGCAAATCTCGCAAGACCAGATAGCAGCAAACAGGGTGTCTTGAAAAGCTTAGGCCTCACTTCGATGATGGCCGTGTGCATGTCCCTCGAGCATGCAGCCGGCCGCAGGGCGCTCAACATATCCATACACGAACAATAGAGGTCGAGGATGTCACTAGGGAGATTGCTCCAATCACGGCTCATATGGATGCTGTGCGGTTTGCGTTTGGCCATGGTAGAGTTTGGAAGGTGGGGTTTTTGGGGGCTTGATTTACAGGGCAGAAGGCTCTCGGTGCTGGAGCAGCTAGCGAGGGAATAGCGGTACTGGGGGAGGTGAGCGAGGCGAGGGTACGTGGGGGCACAGTGAGATGATGAAGAGTGACCTTAGGATCTCTGGCGAGACGGAGATGAAGATGGAGTGGTGCTAGGGGAGAGGGAGACGAAGCGAGGCATGCTATACAGTGGCGGTGACAGTGACTGCACAGTGTACAAGGTGAGGCTGACTTTGGTAACCCGAACACGCCGCCTGGACTGGTGTCACCTCGGGCGCGGGGTCTTGTCAGTTCACTGTGAGGACCGGATGAATAATATTTTGACCATCAAGTGTACCACAGTTGTACTACTACTACTAGTAGGAGTAGTAGGAACATGAGTAGTACTGGATAGCGGTAATAGGTCTCCCATGCTAGCATGCCTCTAGGTTCACTTCATCCTCCAGGTATCATCCATGTTGCGAGCAGAACCCAATTCTCGTGCATGCGGAAGCGCGAAGAATGCCTTTTCTTTTTTGAGGATAACCGCATATTCCTTAAGAGAATGTTGTGTCTCCCACGCATGCGCCAATATCCATCCGAACCAGCTACATCAATTTTTTTATCCGTTTGCATAGGTCCCACCTGTCAGGAGGGGTGCAGAAATAAAAAGGAATCAAAAAATGTCTCGCCACGGTGATTCGAAAGAGTGACCTCAACTAGCAAGTGGCACATGTAGCGCTAGAAGGATGGGCACGTACAGGGATAGGTACCACTCCTATATCTACCCGCGTAGCCTTTTCGTTTAGTCTACCTAGCCGTCTAATCAACTGCCTGCAGGCCACTTCTCCCATTTTCTTCTCCATCGGGAACCGATTTTCCTTGGCTTCTTCACCACTTTTTCATCTTCATTTTCATCCAAACCACACTGCATTCACATTGTTTTAACCTCTTAAAGTCCTCCTGGAGTAATTCCGAAGCCCCTTGAAATCATCATCTTCTTCAGTTAGACTAGCCATCTAATCCTAATTCTCCAAACCATAGCCCTCCGGTCCAGCAGTTCCAAACGGCGAAAGAGATCGAGATGCAGGTTTTTAGCATCCAACATGTCCTCGTCGAAGGCTCGTTGAGCATAGTTTCCACAGCCACCGACCACCCAAGGGTTGTTCGGAAGTGGATCAACAATGTATCCAACTCCCTCCAAAAGGTGGAGATGAAGGCCATCGGTCTTGACGCAGAGTACACGGAGCGTGCCACTGGGAAGATCCAACGCGCCGCCGTCCTTCAGCTGTGCCTCAAAGATGATGTTTTGGTGTACCACATCATACACGCGCCCTCCATACCAGGTGAGCTTCACGATTTCTTGTCTCGGGAGGACATATACTTCTGTGGGGCAGCCATCGCAGGGACAAACAGAAGTCAGAGCCGTACAACCTTGATTTGAAAAGCATCGCTGACGTACAAAGCAAAATAAAAATTTCTGTAGAAGATTGTGACAAACCGACACCATCCCTATTCGACATAGCAAATTTTGTGCTCAGAACAAATCTTCAGAAGGGTGACGAGACGCTGGCATTAAGGTCGCCTGGATGGGAGAATTATCCCTTGATGTACGAGCGGATAAAATATGCTGCCCTCGATGCCCGTGTGAGTTTCGAGATAGCTGCAAGGTCCATAGAGCATGTTGCGAAGCCGTCTCCCACAGAAAATGAGAACAAGAAGAAGAAGAAGAAGAAGAAGAAGAACAAGAGGAAGAAGAAGAAGCTGCACCAGCAGCAGGTCATTGTGGATGGATGAACTATTTCCTCTCTTGTAAAAAAATTATTCCCTCTCTGTGTATATTGATATATATAGATAGACTATTTTAATGGTGTGCATGTCTTTGAAACAAGTAGTAGCGTGGGTCCGCTTGACTATAAGGAACTATTTATCCCCCTAGCGTTCTCTACTACTACTCCTTCGAGTGATTGGTATGCAATGCATGTGTCCGTAGACATGACAACTTGTCCACATAAGTTCAACTACGGCGACCATCACGATTCATCCACTGCCACTCGCGATTCCCACGACGCCGCTCCAAACCACGGCACCACGTCCCCCGACGTGCGCCTCACCCCTCTCGGCCGCACCGCCCCTCTGCCTTTGTGTGCTTGACATGTGGGCCACCTGAAATGTGGCGAGCATCAAGTTTCTACCACAGCCACACGCGATTCCCACGATGCCGCTTGAACCCATGACACCACACGTCCCCCGACCTTCAGCTCACCCCTCTCGGCCCCACTGCCCCTCTGCCTTCGGGAGCATTACATGTGGACCAGCCACCTATCGAGTCCACATGTTATTGACTCAAAGGCAGGTGTAGTAAGGCGCTGAAGCTCAGTCCCGAGGGCCCCGAGAGGGAAATGTAACTCCCGCGCCACGCCTTGTGGTGCTACCGCTGCACAAACTTGTGCCAAACTTTAGATTTCTTTCTTTACTATACATGCACGCAACGATTTAATGGACATTGTAATCTCTACATGTGATGGGGAGCTCTAAATTTGAATTTGAAACTTATAAAACGAAAAAAATTCAAAACGAATAAACTGGGAGAGAGGGCGTATACCGTAGGACGTGTCCCATACGAAACAAGTCCCCTGGTTTGTCACCGCGAAGATGCGGTTTGAAAGGAGCACAACATCTTCGTACTCGTACGGCAACAAATCGGCCGCAGACAGCATGGTCCACCTTTGACTGCCATGTGCAAGGTTCATGCTATCTTCTTCAATCTCACCGTGGTTCCATCGTACCAATTCAGGCGGTGGCCCGTTGCATGGCTGATCCCAATGTTGGACAAAGGTTCTACGGGAACGGTGTCACCGTTGTAAATGTTGTGCAAATTGATGTCGGTACCAGCCCGTACATATGCAAGCCAATCTCCACTCGCACCAAGCCTAACCTGTCAAACAGTGGGTAGGGGGAGAATTAGGAAATGGACACGGAAGTAGTCTTTATAATGCATTTACTACGTGATCAAACTCATCTTACCTGCTCATCGGACAAAATCCAAGTGCCCCTCAACGTCGGCATCTCAAGGGGCATGAACTTGCAACTACGGCCAAGCCGCGCTGGAGAGACCCCCAAGGAAACATCCTCGTGCATTGCATGGAACATCAAGATGCATTTGTATGAGTAGTTTATCTTGTGAGAGAAAAGGATGAACAAGGGAAGGCCTTATTTGCAAATGTGGAGAGGGGTGTAGGTATGTTTTTGCAAAATTTCCATAGTTTTCTTCCTATCCGTCAGATATAAATCGGACGGCCTATATTGCAGGATGGCAGGCACACCATCATCACCAACTCTGTTTTTGTATAAGACTAGCAAGATGCCCGTGCGTTGCACGGAACATCAAATCTCGTGGGAGAAAAGGATGAACGAGGGAAGGCCTTATCTGCAAATGTGGAGAGGAGTGCGGGTAAATTTTCAAAGTTTCATTCCTATCTGTTAGATAAAGATCGGACGGCCTATACTACAGGATGGCAGGCACACCATCATCACCAACTCTGCTTTTTATAAGAGTAGATAGCAAGATGCCTGTGCATTGCACGGAACATCAAGATGCATTTGTATGAGTAGTTTATCTTGTGGGAGAAAAGGATGAACGAGGGAAGGCCTTATTTGCAAATGGGGGGAGGGGTGTGGGTATCTTTTTGCAAAATTGCCATAGTTTCCTTCCTATCCGTCAGATATAAATCAGACGGCCTATACTGCAGGATGGCAGGCACACCATCATCAACAACTCTGTTTTTTATAAGAGTAGAGTAGATATAGAGATAGAGACTACTACTACCAATGTGCTGGCCCGTGCGTTGCAATGGATCCAATGTAGTAGAATAATACTTGTTCATGGGCTTGAAATATAAACACTCTAGTTTTGATATACATATATCAGTAAAAATAAATCATGCTTCACTCAAAATATATTCCTCAGGCTGTTTTGATGAGGTGAGGGACGGGTGTGGATGGTTTGAAGATAACAGGTTTTAAAAAAATTGGAGCTTTTTTTTTACATTTTGTAGCTTGGCATGGCATCCGGTGCACCTAAGCATCTGAAAAAAAATTGAGTTTGGGACGGTGGCACACCCTGCGGCAAGATGCCCGTGTGGGAATCGCAGGGAACATCAAGATGCATTTTTTTAAACACCTGTTGTGATTGACCCTTGCAGGAGTAATCCCATGTGTAAAAATGAATGATATCTCGAGAATTTTATCGGAAAAATGGTATCTTTGGAACAAGTTTTCTCTACTACTGCTCCTTGCAGTGAGTGGTATGCAATGCATGTGTCAGCAGACATGACAGCTTGTCCATGGAAGTTGAACCACGACGACCATCACGTTTCTCGTTTCTACCACTGCCACACCCACACGCAATTCCCATGATGCCGCTCCAACCCACGGCACGACATCCCCCGACGTGCGCCTCATCCCTCTCGGCCCCACCGCTCCTCTGCCTTTGTGTGCATGACATGCGGGCCAGCTAAACTGTGGCGACCATCAACTTTCTACCATAGCCACACCCGATTGGACGCGGTTTGCCTGCTCCGATCCGTACTCCCGCACCATCGAATTTTCATCCAGCGGCTGTGACACATTTCGTCACAGGCATCAATCCTCAGCTGGAGTACTTCTGTACTACAGGTAGTACCCACCGGTGTGGCCATCTATGCCTCGTGATGCCTCGACGCCTAGCTGTGGCACCCTCGCCACGGCCATGCCACCACCGGCCGGTTCATCTTGAACAAGTGAGTTGCGAACCATGCCACTGCCATGAAATGACATGTGGGTCAGCCGCATTTAAGGTCCGCATGTCATTGACTCATAGGCCGATGCACTAAGCCACTAAAGCTCGGTCCCATGGGCCCCGAGAGGGAAATGTAACTCTTGCGGCAGGCCTTGTGGTGCTCCCGCAGTACGAGCTCGTGCCAAACCCGGAATTTGTTTCTTACTACTACCAACTAGTAAGGTACACGTGCATTGCACGCATGAGATTTGGTAACCAAATTATGAATAAATAACACACTATAGCATGTAAGCTTTGAGTCATATATGCATGATGTAAATATTCGTTTAATTCTTATAGTTCATCTAGTTCAAAATCAATTAGTTTTATAAAAAAATCTATTTTAAGATTCATGGAATTGTGCATTGTAAAGCATAAAGTAAAAACAAATAGTGACAATTCATTTTGAAAAAAGAAGTTTGGGCAATTAAGATATGGAAGATTCTAGAACAAAGGAGAAGTGCTTGTGTTTTGAGGTTTGTGCATTATGCTTAAGTTCAACCATGGAGTCTTCGAGATTCTACATGTCGCAGAATCTGGTGGAATGTAGATGATATCCAACGGCCAGTAGTGCTCAGATTTTCCATCTTTGTACCGTCAGATTGGCTTCATCCAACGACCAACTTTCAAAGTTATTCACACACTATCTCTACTCTTATAAAAAACCGAGTTGGTGATGCTGGTGTACCTGCCATCTTGTAATATAGACCGTCTGATCTATATCTGACGGATAGAAAGCAAACTATGACAATTTTACAAAAACAAACCCGCACCTCTCTCCACATTTACAGATAAGGCCTTGCCTCGTTCATCCTTATCTCCCACAACCTCTTTGCTGAGAAATTAAAAAAGGAAGTCTCTGGAACAATCTGGCATGGTGGCCGCCTGCCAGCGCCGTCCATCCCCATGCCTCCGCCCAGTCCAACCACTAGTCACCACCACGCCCCACTCCTCCTCACCTTATCTCTCACCTTTCTCGAGATATCATTTTTTCGATGAAATTCTCGAGATACCATTTTTCCGATAAAATTCTCGATATATCATTAGTTTTTACACATGGGATTACTCCTGCATGGGTCAATCACAACACGTGTTTTGTAAAAAAATGCATTTTGATGTTCCGTGCAGTGCACGGGCATCTTGCTAGTATCCCTACTCTTATAAAAAAGGAGTTGGTGATGATGGTGTGCCTGCCATCCTGCAATATAGGCCGTCCGATTTATATCTGACGGATAGGAAGGAAACTATGGCAATTTTGCAAAAAGATACCCACACCCCTCTCCACATTTGCAAATAAGGCCTTCCCTCGTTCATCCTTTTCTCACACAAGATAAACTACTCATAGAAATGCATCTTGATTTTCTGTGCAACGCATGGGCATCTTGCTAGTAGGGGTATAGGTGTGCCGGCCCGTGCGTTGCAATGGATCCAAAGTATATATATTTAGTGGAGTGCACTCTAAACACATTATCTATTTATTTTTCTCTAACCTTTCGTAGCCATGCAACCGAGCCACATAAGCTTCATGGGTGCCCCCACATCATATTATTCATACTACGTTGACTGAAAAAAAGATAAATCACCCAAAACAAGATCTTCCCGTTTTTTGTTCCTACGATGTTGTGCCGTGCATGTACCTAGTTGTATAGTGGTAGTACTAGTTGTAGTACAAACTTCGTACTAGGAGGAGGAGTAGTACGGAATGCACCTACTCTATCAACAAGCCCCATCGGACACCAAATTTCTTGGCTTCCGTGCTACAGCTAGATCTTCCCCTCGTTTCTGTTTTCCAACCCGGCGGCGGGCAGGGTGCGGTTTGCCAATAGTCAGTTTGCTCAATGGCGGTCCCACATGAAAGTGAAAATGCTAGGCAACACGCCTTCCCTAGCTATGTGGCGTACCGGACGGGGCGTGGAGTACTCCCGAGTCCCGGCCGTGTGGGGGTGCGACGCGAATGCGGCAGGCCTTTTTCCTTTTACTAGCAATGTGCCCGCGCATTGCGATGGATCCAAAGTAGTAGAATAGTAGTACTTGTTCACAAACTTGAAAGAAATCACTCTTGTTTTGATATACTCCTAATATATTACTTTTCACTCAAAATATATTTCTCAGGCTGCTTTGATGAGGTGAGGGAGGGATGTGGTTGCTTTCAAGATAATAAGGAGTTTTCTACAAATTGGAGCAGAGAAGTGGGCTATTGTTGCAAAAATGCCACAACTTACCTCACAGCCGTTAGATGCAGATCTAATGGTCAGAAACGATGGATGGCAGACACACCACCATCACCAACTGAGTCTTTTATAGGAGTTGGAGTAGAGAAACATGTATAAATTGTAACATTTGGTTCTGCTCCTTGGCACGATCGATAGATAGAAATAACGATTGGAAACGCTAGGGCGGGGCTATTTCCACCAGATAAGATGGTACGTAGTAGCTAGGTTGGCACATCGTCAGTTTGGTCACATGCGGTCCGACATGTTCTAGTGTTTCTAGCAAGATACCCGTGCGTTGCATGAAGTTGATAGAAAAGGTAAGCACAACTTATAAATTGACGGATGGAGTACTAGTTACAGTGATGCATATAATTAAGCAAAGGGATCGCACATGTCGGTATTGACTAGAACGAGAATGCAATAGCACAATAGGAATTGAGGCCACGATGATGCGATCGCAGTGGTGGTTACAGGAGGCAAGAAGAAAGATGCATCCATCAACGTACGACCTCCTCCTCCTCAACTTAGTGCACCGGGACACCGACCGGCGGCTAAGGAGCGGCGACTTTTGTGGCAAGGTCTGATACTTCCATTTTCCATCATGGTTTGATATTGATATTTATTGCATTATGGGCTGTTATTACACATTATGTCACAATACTTATGCCTTTTCTCTCTTATTTTACAAGGTTTACATGAAGAGGGAGAATGATGGCAGCTGGAATTCTGGGCTGGAAAAGGAGCAAATATGAGAGACCTATTCTGCACAACTCCAAAAGTCCTGAAAGTCCACGGAAGTCAGTTTTAGAATTTACAAAAAATACTGAGCGAACAAAGCACCAGAGGGGGGCCACCCACCATCCACGAGGGTGGGGGCGCGCCCTACCCCCCTGGGCGCGCCCCCTGCCTCGTGGGCCCCCTGTCAGGCCTCCGGTGCCCATCTTTGGCTATATAGTCTATTTCACCCTGGAAAAAATCATAAGCAAGCTTTCGGAAAGAAACTCCGCCGCCACGAGGCGGAACCTTGGCGGAACCAATCTCGGGCTCCCGTGGAGCTGTTCTGCCGGGGAAACATCCCTCCGGGAGGGGGAAATCATCGCCATCGTCATCACCAACGATCCTCTCATCGGGAGGGGGTCAATCTCCATCAACATCTTCACCAACACCATCTCCTCTCAAACCCTAGTTAATCCCTTGTATCCAATCTTTGTCCCAAAGCCTCAGATTGGTACTTGTCGGTTGCTAGTAGTGTTGATTACTCCTTGTAGTTGATGCTAGTTGGTTTATTCGGTGGAAGATTATATGTTCAGATCCTTAATGCATATTAATACCCCTCTGATTATGAACATGAATATGATTTGTGAGTAGTTACATTTGTTCCCGAGGACATGGGAGAAGTCTTGCTATTAGTAGTCATGTGAATTTGGTATTCGTTCGATATTTTGATGAGATGTATGTTGTCTTTCCTCTAGTGGTGTTATGTGAACGTCGACTACATGACACTTCACCATTGTTTGGGCCTAGAGGAAGGTATTGGGAAGTAA
This sequence comes from Triticum aestivum, assembly GCF_018294505.1. Classification (NCBI taxonomy): domain Eukaryota; kingdom Viridiplantae; phylum Streptophyta; class Magnoliopsida; order Poales; family Poaceae; genus Triticum; species Triticum aestivum. Next base: position 572,356,419 of record NC_057814.1, read on the forward strand.
TAAGTAGATGATGGGTTGCTAGAGTGACAGAAGCTTAAACCCTAGTTTATGCGTTGCTTCGTAAGGGGCTGATTTGGATCCATATGTTTCAAGCTATGGTTAGGTTTACCTTAATACTTCTTTTGTAGTTGCGAATGCTTGCAATAGGGTTTAATAAGTGGTTTGTTTGTCCAAGGAAGGGCAGCACCCAAGCACCGGTCCACCCACATACCAAATTATCAAAGTAACGAACGCGAATCATGGTTTGATGAAAACTAGCTTGACGATAATTCCCATGTGTCCTCAGGAGCTTTTTCCTCTATATTAGAATTTGTGCAGGCTTGTCCTTTGCTACAAAAAGGATTGGGCGACCTTGCTACACCTTATTTACTTTTTTTACTTGTTGCTCGTTACCAATTACCTTATCACAAAACTATATGTTACCGATAATTTCAGTGCTTGCACAAAATACCTTACTGAAAACTGCTTGTCATTTCCTTCTGCTCCTCGTTGGGTTCGACACTCCTACTTATCGAAAGGACTACGATAGACCCCCTATACTTGTGGGTCATTAAGACTCTTTTCTGGCGCCATTGCTAGGAAGTGAAGCGCCTTTTCTAAGTGGAAATTGGTAAGGAAAGATTTATATAGTGTGCTGAAATTTACTGTCACTTGTTACTATGGAAAGTAATCCTTTGAGGGGCTTGTTCGGGGTATCTTCACCCCGACCAGTAGAGCAAAGAGTTGCTCCTCAACCTACTGAACCTACTGAAAATGTTTACTTTGAAATTCCTTCGGGTATGATAGAGAAACTGCTAGCTAACCCCTTTACAGGAGATGGAACATTGCATCCCGATTTGCACCTAATATATGTGGATGAAGTTTGTGGATTATTTAAGCTTGCAGGTATGCCCGAGGATGTTATCAAGAAGAAGGTCTTCCCTTTATATTTGAAGGGAGAGGCATTGACATGGTATAGGCTATGTGATCACATGGGATCATGGAACTACAAACGATTGAAATTGGAATTTCATCAGAAGTTTTATCCTATGCATCTTGTTCATCGTGATCGTAATTATAAATATAATTTTTGGCCTCGCGAAGGAGAAAGCATCGCTCGAGCTTGGGGGAGGCTTAAGTCAATGTTATATTCATGCCCCAATCATGAGCTCTCAAGAGAAATAATTATTCAAAATTTTTATGCTCGGCTTTCTGACAACAATCGCTCCATGCTCGATACCTCTTGTACTGGTTCTTTTATGATGAAGACTATTGAATTCAGATGGGATTTATTGGAAAGAACTAAACGCAACTCTGAAGATTGGGATCTCGACGAAGGTAAGGAGTTAGGTATGACACCTAAGTTTGATTGTGTTAAATCTTTTATGGATACCGATGTTTTCCGTGAATTTAGCACCAAATATGGACTTGACTCTGAGATAGTAGCTTCTTTCTGTGAATCATTTGCTACTCATGTTGATCTCCCTAAGGAGAAGTGGTTTAAATATCATCCTCCCATTGAAGTAAAAGTAGTTGAACCTATCAAAGTTGAAGAAAAAACTATCACTTATAATGATCCTATTGTTCCGACTACTTATATCGAGAAACCACCTTTTCCTGTTAGAATAAAGGATCATGCTAAAGCTTCCACTGTGGTTAATAAAATTAATATTAAGACACCCAAACCCCGTGAGCAAATTAAAGTTGAACCTAGTATTGCTATGGTTAAGGATCTCTTGGTTGATAATATTGATGGGCATGTTATTTACTTCTGTGATGAAGCTGCTAGAATTGCTAGACCCGATACTAAGGGTAAACATAGACCTGTTGTTGGCATGCCTATTATTTCTGTTAAAATAGGAGATCATTGTTATCATGGCTTATGTGATATGGGTGCAAGTGCAAGTGCAATACCTCATTCCTTATACAAAGAAATTATGCATGAGATTGCACCTGCTGAGATAGAGGAAATTGATGTTACTATTAAACTTGCCAATAGAGATACTATTTCACCAATCTGGATTGTTAGAGATGTTGAAGTCTTGTGTGGGAAAGCTAAATATCCTGCTGATTTTCTTGTTCTTGGCTCCCCACAAGATGACTTTTGTCCTATTATATTTGGTAGACCCTTCTTGAATACTGTTAATGCCAGGATAGATTGCAAAAAGGATGTTGTTACTATCGGTTTAGGGGATATGTCTCATGAGTTTAATTTTGCTAAATTTCGTAGACAACCCCATGATAAAGAAATGCCTAGTAAAGATGAAATTATTGGTCTTGCTTCTATTGCCGTGCCTCCTAATGATCCTCTAGAACAATATTTGCTAGACCATGAGAATGATATGTTTATGAATGAAAGAAGGGAAATAGATGAAGTATTCTTCAATCAGGGGCCTATTTTGAAACACAACTTGCCGATTGAAATCCTAGGGGACCCTCCTCCACCCAAGGGTGATCCCGTGTTTGAGCTTAAACCATTACCTGATACTCTTAAATATGCTTATCTTGATGAGAAAAAGATATATCCTGTTATTATTAGTGCTAACCTTTCAGAGCATGAAGAAAAGAAATTATTGAAAACTCTGAAGAAGAACCGTGCTGCTATTGGATATACTCTTGATGATCTTAAGGGCATTAATCCCACTCTATGCCAACACAAAATAAAATTGGAGAAAGACGCTAAACCGGTTGTTGATCATCAACGACGGTTGAATCCTAAGATGAAAGAAGTGGTAAGAAAAGAAATACTAAAGCTTCTGGAGGCAGGTATAATTTATCCCGTTGCTGATAGTCAGTGGGTAAGTGATGTCCATTGTGTCCCTAAGAAGGGAGGTATTACTGTTGTTCCTAATGATAAAGATGAATTGTTTCCACAAAGAATTGTTACAAGTTATAGGATGGTAATTGTTTTCCGCAAGTTAAATAAAGCTACTAAAAAGGAACATTACCCTTTATCTTTTATTGATCAAATGCTAGAAAGATTATCCAAACATACACATTTTTGCTTTCTAGATGGTTACTCCGGTTTCTCTCAAATACCTGTATCAAAATAGGATCAAGAAAAGACCACTTTTACTTGCCCTTTCGGTACTTTTGCCTATAGACGTATACCTTTTGGTTTATGTAATGCACCTGCTACTTTTCAAAGATGCATGATGGCTATATTCTCTGACTTTTGTGAAAAGATTGTTGAGGTTTTCAATGAATGATTTCTCCGTTTATGGATCTTCTTTTGATGATTGCTTAAGCAACCTTGATCGAGTTTTGCAGAGATGTGAAGAAACTAATCTTGTCTTGAATTGGGAGAAGTGCCACTTTATGGTTAATGAAGGTTGTTAACGCTCGAAAATGGCATGATCGCAAAGAGTGACTTGAGATTGTAGCAAGATGAGGTCAAACATATGATTTCATGTCGCCATTGGATGGCTCTCTTCAACCCGATCGAAATAAATATAGAGATGATTCGAAACGGAGCTTGGATGAAAAAGTTATGACAATCTTAGAGATGCATGTATTAACATCAGACTACAGAATAGCATCGAACCTAACTAAGATGGCCTCTGATGGAAAAAGTTACGGCTGCAAAGTTCTTCGTCTTGTCGAAACGGACGATTTTGATATAAAAATCGTCCCCATCCGAGGTTGTATGCAAAAGTTACAGGCAAAACCGTGCGCTGCAACAATGTTTGGCCGGATCATCCGGGCCGGGGTCCGGGTCATCCGGGTAATTGAAGCACAAAGACATCAGAAGGTTGGCTCTGAAGCCGGATGATCTGGGTACAGCCCCGGATGATCCAGATGGAGGCCGGATAGTCCGGGTAGAAGTCCGGACGTCCGGGCAGTTTTTTCTGCTGCAGATGTTAGGAAAAAGCCCGAAACTCCCTCAAGATGACCTCAGATAAAAAAGTGTTCAACAGAAAAGTTGTGCGTCTCGTCGAGGCGGTTGATTTTAACATAAACATCATCTTAATCCGAGTTCGTATGCAAAAGTTACAGCCTGATTAGTGAGCTGCTGTCAGAAAACTGGGCTAGGCCGGATCATCCGGGCCGGAGGTCGTGAGTACTCCGTGTTTTATTAGGTTTTGATGATTTGGACGGCTAGGAAAGTCCTTTTCTTGTACGGAAAGTCCATCTGCCTCATATATAGACAAGAGGTGACGGCCGATTGAACAACACACAATCGATCAATTCATCTACCACTTTTTACCTTTACTTTTTATCTCTCTCCCTTGTTCTTCTTCTTCCTCGTTCTTCGTTCGTTCTTTTTGTTGCAGGGCGGCGAACCTCGAGGCCCTAGGGGCGGTCAGGCCAACCTAGGGCAGCCCATAGCCGCCGCGCGCCCTGACGGGGTCCCTCCCGGGCATGTGGGGTTTCGGATATACAAAAGCGCCCGCCGGATTGTCTTGCGTACCGCGCTTCCGGCGGGACTCCTTTGACGTGAGCTGTGGTGCATCACCCCCGGCGTCGAGGGGACACGGTGACGTGTTCGTGTGCGAACACACTTTTTGGCGACTCCCCTGGGGAAGAAGCTTTGAACGGTCTCCGGCCCGTTCTTGCTACGAAGAGATCGTCATCAAGTTGCTGCGATCTACAAAGGTAATATGAATACCCAATCCCCCTTTGTACATGCAAATAATCCATATGTTGTTGCTGGATTGCCTAATGAGCATAATGTATCGGCTAGCCCTAGTTTTATCAATCATGCATCTAATTATGCGCAAGGGCCGATGCAAAAGAATCTTCATGCTTCAAATTCTTATGATTTTAGCAACGTACAACATATGTATCCAAACTCTCATGCATCGGTAACCCCACAAATCCAAATGCCGATGAACAACATGATGGGTTTGGTTAATCAATTTGAAACACCTCATGTTAGAATTCCCCATGCCATGCGAGAAAGTGTTTCACCCTTTTATTTATCGGCAACTAATGTGCAATATACTAATCCAACCATGCCGATGAATGAGAGAATTGGCCATGCTACTACTAGCTATTCGACCAGTTGCTCTCAAACATCATATGCTACACCTAATGCTACTAATTTTCTGGCACCATATGTGTTGGGGATATTACTACTGGGTGTGAACCGGCCAGGTGAAGCCGGGTTATCCCCATAATGGATTGTTTATATTTGAAGCCCATGAAGACAAGGAATAAGGCGCTTTACTACAGAGACTCAAAGGCCCAAGGCCCAAAGGTAGATTAGGGTCTGTAGCTATAAACCGCCATGTAATGCATAACTTGTATCGTGAGGTATGAGAAAGTAGAGACCGAGCCGGATACGTGTATAAACCGGCATCGGGACTATGTAAGCCGGCGGGCATCCACCTGTGTATATAAAGGCACGACATGCTCCCTGATCCAGGTAAAGCGATTCTGCTCCCTGATCATCGAGACGACATCAATTCCACCACAACTGGATCGTAGGCTTTTACCTTCACCGCGAGGGGCGGAACCAGTATGAACTCCCGTGTCCTTTGTCCGGTTTAACCCCTTTAAGCTAACCCATTGCGATGGCTCCACGACTAAGTCCTTTCGCTAGGACATCTGCCGTGACAAACCCACGACAGTTGGCGCCCACCGTGGGGCTATCGCACGATGGTTTCGAGTTCTTGAAGGGCAACTTTGAAGGGCTCAAGGGATACGCTGTGGGCCGGATGACCAAGAGTCGTCGCGGCAAGCTCTACATCGACGACGCAGGCTGGGGCCCCGAGGCCGGCTCAATCGAGTACGAGTACCGGGTCCCCTTTGGAGGAATTCACGTCTTCATCGGCAAGATCGGCGAACCGGGCCCTGAGCCGGACGTCTGCACCGACCTCGTCGAGACGGCTCAGCGTGCAAGCCCTGCCCGGGTTTAGCCCGCCATGAAGCGTGCGTTCGTAGGATTCATCAATGGTGCGGAACTTGAACTGGCGTCCGATGGTGAGACCGTCATTTATTCAGATGGCGAGTCATCCACCGGGGAGACCAAGTCGTTGTACCAACTACAAGATAGCCGGTTTGGGGGCTGTTCCGATGGTGACAACATTCCGGACCCCCTTGAACCGTCGAACCGGGTTGCGATCTTCATGGCCGGTACACAGCCCACGTTACAATCTTCGGCTGCGGCTGCAGTGATTTCCGGATCAGCAGCTGGGGCAGGAGGCCCCGCGCGCCGGCCGGCCCAAGTCTTGTCCGGGTTATTGGACGCCTGGACGACATTACTGACCGCACAGGTTACCTCGGAAACCCAAGATCAGCATAATACGGAGGTTGCTAAGCTGCAGGATTAGATAACTCAAGCCAAGGAGGACTTAGCGGCTGAGGAAACCAGGATGGCTGAGGAGCGAGCCGCTTTGGCTGCACACACACAGCGGATTCAGGCATAAAATTACCGACTCATGTTGGATCAGAACGCTTCAAATGAGGTATTTCGGAGGAAGCATCGGTCTCGATTGCCACCGGTTTACGAAGCAATGAATCTGTTCAGCACACCAGGAGCAGGAACCAGTAATCCGGCAGTGGTAAACCGGATCGAAGCGCCAGGGACATGAGCGCCGGATCAACCAAGGGTAACCGACACGTCTCGACGGACCCATGACCCACCACAGTATATGCCGGCACCGCCGGGTCACTTCTCCACCCCGTTGGATAACATGATTGCTGCACCGCCGCGATTGGCAGCTATCCCAATGGAGGGTGAGTCCCCAGCGGCGGTTGAGACACGGCGTGCCAGGGATGTTCTTCAAACGGCTATGTTGCAGCAGCAGGCCTATTCATATAGTCGAGACAGGCTTCATTCAACCCCACGCCCGAGCCGGAGTTACAGTAGACACATGGATGAACCGGCCGTGTCAAGCAGTGCGCGAAACCGTGAAGCCCCTCGAGGGCCTAATCCAGCACGCGGCGGTGCGAATGCTCAGGATGTGGTGGATAATGGTAGGGCGCGCCGGGAGGCCGAGTTAGCAGCACGGGACCGTCAGCTCACTCCGGTTCGTCCGACGACTTCCGTGGAACGAGGTCTTACTTTCAGCTCTTGGGGGGTGCCCTGCCTCACCCCGGCTTTGCGTAATGTGCAGCTGCCTAAGGATTTCAAGGGCCCACGTAAGGTGCCTAATTATACCGCCGATTTACCTCCCGAGTCATGGGTGGAAAGTTATGAGATGGCCATGGAGATGCTAGATGTGGATGAAGCGGCATGTGCGAAGTATTTCACTATGATGTTGGACGGAACGGCTCGCACTTGGCTGAAGAGTTTGCCAGCTAACTCCATTGGATCATGGGACGAGTTAAAAGCCCGGTTTATTGCAAATTTCAAAGACGCATGCAAGCAACCTATGTCAATCGTGGATTTTGTTGCCTGCGTCCAGGAGGAAGGCGAGTCAACAACCCATTGGGTGCGTCGGGTTTCAGAGATTTTGCATTCATCGGACCGCATCAATGCTGACTCGGCAGTTATAACATTGGAGGGTAATTGCCGGTTTAAGCCTTTGAAATTGAAGTTGGGATGGCTCAAGCGTCACTGCAATGACATGGGAACACTTATGGCTGCTCTGGTTAAGTATGCTGATTCTGATAGTACCAAGGACCCCGAGTCCGACGATGAAAAGCCGGGGAAGGGAAAGAAGAACGGCCACACCAAGGGGCAGCAGCATAACCCGACGGGCCCCAATAATAATGGTAAGCGTAAAGCGGACAATAGTTTAGATTTTGTGGCTAACACCAATACGCAGGGGAACGGTCAGCGTCGTAAAGGTAAACCGCCCCCATGAGGAGGAGAACCCAGTCCTAATCTGGAGTGCCTGAATTACCTGTTGAACCAGCCCTGCCCAAAGCATGGATTGCGGGACAAACCGGCCACGCACCTCTGGAAGGATTGTTATATCATGCGAGAGTTCAAAAATTCAGACTTTTTCGGAATGATCATGGACCGTCCGGTAGTTCAGGTCCCGGGTCCTACGGGCCGGTTTATGGTGGAGGTAACTCCGGTTCAGGATTCCAGGGCAATCAGGGTGGACATGGCAATCAAGGCAATCAGAGCAACCATGGTGGTTATAACCAGCAAGGAAATTAGCAGCAGTCAGGTTACCAAAGTCACCCGAAGCAGTTGAGCAGTGGACAGTATCACGTCTTCACCACTAGCCTGTGCAAACGCGATCAGAAGCTTCATAAACGGGCAGTGAGCTCAGTTGACCCGGCGGTGCCCCGTTATTTGCGCTGGTCTGAGCAGCCTATTGTGTGGAGTCCAGAGGATCACCCGCCCCGGGTTGACAACCCGGGTCATCTGGCGTTGGTGGTGGCACCTCAGGTTGGAGGTTACAAGTTCACTAAGGTGCTCATGGATGGAGGGAGCGGTATCAACATCTTGTATTACGACACCTTCCGCCGTATGGGGTTAACAGACAAGAATCTCGAACCGTCAAACACTGTTTTTCATGGTGTGGTGCCTGGCAAGTCAGCTTATCCGGTTGGTAAGATAGCCCTGGAGGTTGCTTTTGGAGATGAATATGACTCACGATCAGAGATGTTAACTTTTGGAGTGGTGAAAATCCAAAGCCCGTATCATGCCCTGTTTGGACGGCCGGCTTATGCTAAGTTCATGGCACGAGCCTGTTATGTTTATCTACAGCTCAAGATGCCGGGTCATAAGGGGACCATCACAGTGCATGGAAGCCACACGATCGCTTTGGAATGTGAGGAAGGTGATGCGGCCTATGCTGAGTCGGTTTATGCAACGGAGGAGTTGAAGTTCTATAAGGACAATGTTGATCCGGCTGATATGACTTCTTTGAAAAAGCCAACTACGGAGCATTATCCAGCCCTGAAGTTTAAATCGGCTGATGAGACTAATCTGGTTGATTTTGTGCCAGGAGATTCGTCCAAGCAGTTCATCATCAGCGCTAATTTGGATCCGAAATAGGAAATCGCACTCATCGAGTTCATCCGTGAGAATCGGGATATCTTTGCATGGAAGCCTTCTGCCATGCCAGGTGTACCGAGGGAACTCGCTGAGCACACCCTTAATGTTGATCCCAAGTTTAAACCGGTTCGACAGTTTCTTCGCCGGTTCAATAAAGAGAGGCGCAAGGCCATTGGTGATAAGGTAGCCCGGCTCTTAGCAGCAGGGTTCATTGTTGAAGTTTTTCATCCGGAGTGGTTAGCTAATCCGGTGCTGGTACTTAAGAAAAACGGCACTTAGCGTATGTGTGTGGACTACATAGATTTGAACAAGGCATGTCCAGCTGATCCTTTTGATCTCCCTCGTACTGATCAAATCATTGATGCTACGGCGGGTTGTGAGCGTTTGAGTTTTCTGGATGCTTATTCGGGTTATCATCAGATCAAGATGGCAGTTAAGGACCAGGAGAAGACAACGTTTATAACTCCCTTTGGAGCCTTCTGCTATGTATCTATGCCTTTTGGGCTCAAGAGTGCCCAGGCGACTTATCAGCGTTGTGTCCAGAATTGTCTTCATAATCAGATCGGGTGCAATGTTCATGCTTATGTGGATGATATTGTGGTGAAGTCCAGGAAGGAGGAGACGTTGATAGATGACTTCAAGGAGACCTTTGACAACCTCCGGGTTTATAAAATGATGCTTAATCCGGCCAAGTGTGTTTTTGGTGTACCGGCAGGCAAGCTTTTGGGTTTCTTAGTATCTAACAGGGGCATTGAAGCTAATCCGGAGAAGAACAAGGCTATTACTTCTCTGGCTAAACCGAGGTGTATCAATGATGTTGAACGCTTGGCAGGCCGGATTGCCGCCTTAAGCCGGTTTATCAGTCGTCTTGGAGAGAAGGCCATTCCTCTGTATCAAATGCTGAAGAAAACAGATAACTTTGTCTGGAGTGATGCGGCTAATGAAGCATTTGAGGCTCTAAAACGGCAGCTGTTATATGTGGCTGCTAACGCCCGGGCTGTTAGCGTGGCTATTGTGGTGGAGCGCAAGGAGGCAGGAAAGGAGTATCCGGTTCAACAGCCGGTTTATTACATCAGTGAGGTGCTTATTGAGTCAAAGCAGAGATACCCACATTGGCAGAAGCTTGTGTATGGGGTTTTCATGGTGAGCCGGAAGCTAAAGCAATACTTTCAGGGCCATCCCATTACTGTGGTCAGTTCTGCTCCTTTGGGAGATATCATCCAGAACAGGGAAGCGACTGGCCGGGTTGCTAAGTGGGCTATTGAACTTGGTCCTCACGGATTAAAATATATGCCTCACACGGCCATCAAGTCTCAAGTGCTCGTGGATTTCATCAATGACTGGACAGAGTTGCAGGCGCCGGAGGATAAACCGGATAACACATACTGGACGATTCACTTCGACGGATCCAGGCAATTGGAGGGCTCGGGGGATCGAGTGGTTCTTACTTCCCCTCGAGGTGAAAATTTTTGTTATGTTCTCCGCTTGATGTTTTCTTGTACTAATAATGCAGCTGAGTACGAAGCCCTGCTCCATGGGCTGCGAATGGCTAAGGAGATGAATTTGAGCCGGGTTAAGTGCTTTGGTGACTCGGACCTGGTGGCTCAACAAGTGTCTGGCACTTGGGATTCCAAGGACCTGCTCATGGTAGCATATCTACGAGAGGAGGATGTTGTTGCAGGTCACTTCAAGGGTTATCAGGTTGATCATGTGGACCGGCGAAAGAATGAAGCGGCGGACGCTTTAAGCCGATTGGGCCCCCAGCGTAAACCGGTGCCGCCCAATGTTTTTCTTGACGTTTTACCTAACCCGTCGGTCAAGATCCCCACGGAGGAGGATTTGGCTGTTCCTGATCCGGAGGCTCAGTTGGTGGCAGCGCTTCACATCACCCCGGATTGGACGGTCCCATATTTGGCGTATATGAATCGGGGCGAGTTACCAGAGGATGAAGTCTTGGCCAGACAGATAATCCGGCGGTCCAAGTCCATGACTATTATCAATGGCGAGTTACATCACTGCAGCGTCACGGGGGCTTTTCAGCCCTGTCTTTCTCTTGAAGAAGGCTGTGAAATTTTGCGTGAGATCCACGAAGGGGATTGTGGTCATCATGCCGGTTCAAAATCCCTTGTGGCCAAGGCTTTTCATCACGGTTTCTATTGGTTGACGGCTCATGCTGATGCGGAAGACTTGGTCAAAAAGTGTGACGGTTGTCAGAAGTTTGCACGCCGAGCCCACGTTCCAGCCCAGGAGTTAAGGATGATTCCAATCACCTCGCCGTTTGCAACTTGGGGGCTTGATATGATTGGGCCCTTTAAAAGGTCCAAGGACAAGAAGACCCACCTTTTGGTGGCGGTTGATAAGTTTACCAAGTGGGTGGAGGCAGAGCCAGTTAGCAAGTGTGATGCAGCCAGGGCGGTTCAATTCATGAAGAAGGTTATTTTCCGCTTTGGTTTTCCACACAACATTATAACAGATAATGGCACGAATCTCTCCAAAGGTGCTATGGAAGAGTTCTGTCAACGAGAGCACATCTGGCTTGATGTGTCTTCAGTGGCCCACCCTCAGTCTAATGGTCAAGCGGAGAGAGCTAATCAAGAAATCTTGAAGGGTATCTAGCCCCGGCTTATGGTCCCTTTACAGAGGACGCCGGGTTGTTGGGTGGAAGAATTGCCTTCCGTTTTATGGAGCATTAACACCACCCCCAATAGATCTACGGGTTATACACCCTTCTTCATGGTTTATGGAGCGGAAGCAGTCCTCCCAAGTGATATTCGCCATGACTCGCCTCGAGTGGCAGCTTATCACTACAAAAAAAAGACACATCCGTGACATTTTGGGCTGAACGAAATTTTTCTCTGTCATACATATGACACTTCTATGACGATAATTGTGACAAAACCCGGTATCATCATAGATGTGGTGGGCTCCTACTTCTATGACAAAAAATCATGACAGAAAATGGGCTTTTTGTCCTGGGCGGGCCGGAGACGCAGCTGCATGACATTCTTTGGGCCGTCCATGACGGAAAAAACTGTGGTAGAAGCGATGCCGAGGAAAATTTCGGGGAGTTCCCACTTACGGTGGGAGGTCGGGGGCCGAGCGATGCGCGTTTCTCTCGTACACGTACGCGCGTGTGTGCGAGGCGTTGGCTCTAACTGAACCCGAGCGAGGCGTTGGGCTCTAACTGAACCCGAGCGATTGCACTGCAGGCTACGCGTTACTGAACCCGAGCGATCGATCGATGGCTGTTAACTGAACCCGATCGAGCGATTCCTTCGCTACTGCTGCTAACTGAAGCCGATCGATGCTGCCTCTGGATGAACAGTGAGCGTTGCTGGGGGGTTTGGATGAACAGTTCCCGGTGGGGGTGGATGAACAGGACCCCATGGTGTTGCCTCTTGATGAACAGGACCCCGATCGATCGAGTCGGTTGGGGCTGGATGAACAGGACCTCTTGGAGGGCAGGATGAAAAGGACCACCCCGTGGAGGGCAGGATGAACAGTAGACGGTGGAGGTCTGGATGACAGTAGCCGTGGAGGGGTGGTTGAACAGGAGCCCGTGGAGAGGGCTGGTTTGAAACAGTAGCCGGTGGAGTAGCGCGTGGTGGAGGCTGGATGAATAGGGAGCCCGTGGATGAACAGTCGCAGGTGGAGGCTGGAGGAGGTCGACGGTGGATGAACAGTAGCCCGTGGAGGCTGGAGGGGGTCGACCGTGGAGATGAACAGTGTCCCGTCGAGTCCCGTTTTGCGGTACGCCACACCCCTCCCGATGAACAGGACCCCCGTTTCGACCATAGGAGGTCCGTTTCGTCCGTTTTGCGGTACGCCACACACCTCCCGATCAATAGGACCCCTGTTTCGACCGCAGGAGGTCCGTTTCCTCCATTTTGCGGTACGCCAGACCCGTCCCGATGAACAGGATCCCGTTTCAAACATGGACGGTCGAACACAAGGCCGTTTCCTCCGTTCTGCGGTACGCTTGGCCTCGTTTCCATCGGCTGTTCCGTCCAAGCCCTCCCGATGAACACGACGACGCATTCCGTTCCGACCCAGCCGGTTGGCTCCCCATGAACACGACGACGACGCTGTTTCTCCATTCCGACCTAGCCATGTACACGAGCCCTGGCCGTACGTATGCGCGAGTAGGCATTCGAGACCCTGCCCGTATGTACGTACATGGCCATATTTTCTTTCTTGCACACTGGCCGCTGTACGTACATGCACATGCTACGTGCGCGCCTCTACTACGACACGTGCGCGCCTCTACATCAACCAGTATGTACGTACACGTTCGCGACCAGAATGACAATGCTACGTACGCTTCGACCAGGTGGGTCTCGACTATCAGGCACTTCCTTGCCTGCGAAGATGTAGCTGGTGGGTCCCAGCAGTCAGGGGGGCGAATCGTTTTTTTTGCCCGGACGCACTTCCTTGCGTGCGAAGATGTAGCTAGTGGGTCCCAGCAGTCAGGGGAAACTTTTTTTCACGAAATACAGTGGCCCGTCCGATGAGTCCAAGCTGTCAGGTGGAGGAATCATTATTTTCCGCGTAATAAGGAGGCACTTCCTTGCTGCGGCCGTGGACCCAGCTTGTCAGCCTCTCCACGTACAGTCCACGTCCGATGGAAGTCGTTCCTTGACCACCTTGACACGCAGCGCGAGACCACCAGGGCGGTGGACGACGGCGAGGCCTAGGAAGGGGACGACGGGGAGCCGGGGAAGACGCGGCAGTGGAAGCCCGCACGGAGAGGATTACGAGGGTTCACTGGTTTGGCTGCGGTGTGAGGCTGCCGTCGCCGCAGGACCTGGCCAGCGGTGGGAATAGTAGGGGGCGGTGAGGCCTCCGCGGCAGCAGAGCTGGCCACGGAGGCAGGAGCATGCAGCACGACCGCGCTTGCTTTGGGCGGCTGGAGCAAGAAAGACCAGAGGTTGAAGAAGCACTACGGCCGTTGGACGGACGTCGTACGGTCACTGGAGCTAGAATCGTTCATAGACTAAAGTTGACAAAGGCCCCGTCCCAGTCAACTTAGTAGGCCCACAAGTCAGCCTCCCGCCATGGTGGGTCCCAGCTAGCAGGGGAGTATTCATTTTTTTGTGCGTAATAAGGAGGCACTTCCTTGTGTGCGAAGATATAGCTGGTGGGTCCGAGCTGTCAGCGGCGGTAACGTTTTTTTTCGCGAAATACAGAGGCCCTTTCGGTGGGTCCCGGATGTCAGGTGGAGGAATCATTATTTTGCACGTAATAAGGAGGCATTTCCTTGCGTGCGGCCGTGGACCCAGCTGTCGGCCTCTCCACGTACAGTCCACTTCAGATGCATGTCGGTCATTGACCACGTTGACCAGGCCGTGCCAAGAGCACCAGGGCGGTGGACGACGGCGAGGCCTAGGAAGGGAACGACATGGAGGCAGGGAAGACTCGACAGTTGTTTCCCACGCGGAGGGGAGTACGACTGTACGAGGGTTTACTTGGTTCGTCTGCCGTCGCCGGAGAATAACAGCAAGGTGTGGTGAGTAGAGGGATGGCTAGGCCAGCGATGGGAGTACGGTGGGGCGGTGAGGCCTGCGCGGCAGCATAGCCGGTCGCGGGGAGGAGGGAGCAGGCAGTCCCGCCGGCGCTTATTTGAGTGGCTGGAGCAGGAAGAGCAGAGATTGAAGAAGCACGACGGCCGTTGGATGGACATCCAACAGTCAGTGCTTGTGCGTCAACCTTTTTTAGGAAAGCCTCAAATCTGTGGAAAACAGCATACAACCCATCTGCCATTATTTCTAATAATTTACAGCCCATTTGCTAATTCTTAAGGGTTTTTTGGAGCCTATATTCTTTTTGTTAGCATTACAGCCCATACTGTGGCCACGGTTAAAAAATTATACAAAATTTTGCATATTTCGGTGCGGTCTAAACTGTTTTTAATCCCGAGATTTCGACTCACATTCAAACTGACTTTAAAAATAAATCTATATCAATATAAAATCCAACAAATTCTCCACGCATAAAAATTAATGTAATTTAAAATCTTGAAATGAAAAAAAAGATATTTGAAACTAATTGCCGGTTTGATGTGTTTTAAAAATGTACAACCCATTTCTCATTACTGATGGGCCATTTCTCGGCCAGCCGAATGAAAGCTCTCCTCGTCTTGAAAGATTTGCAGCCCAACAGACTTGACAAAGTGACTTACTTGGCAAATCACAAAAAAACTGGGCTGTGGCCGTGAACCCAGCTGTCAGCCTCTCCACGTAGAGTACTCTTCCAATGGAAGTCGTTCCTTGACCACGTTGACCACGCCGCGCGGAGAGCACCACGGCGGTGGACGACGGCGAGGCCTAGGAAGGGGACTACGCGGAGCCGGGGAAGACGCGGCAGTGGAAGCCCGCGCGGAGAGGAGTACGAGGGTTCACTGGTTCGGCCGTGGTGTGAGGCTGCCGTCGCCGTAGGGCCTGGCCAGCGGTGGGAATAGTAGGGGGCGGTGAGGCCTCTACGGCAGCACAGCCGACCACGGGAGGCAGGAGCATGCGGCACGACAGGCGCTGCTTTGGGCAGCTGGAGCAAGAAGACCAGAGGTTGAAGAAGCACTACGGCCGTTGGATGGACATCGTACGGTCACTGGAGCTAGAATCGTTCATATTGACTAAGTTGACAAAGCCCTTCGTCCCCGTCAACTTAGTAGGCCGACAAGTCAGCCTCCCACTAAGGTGGGTCCCAGCTAGCCGGGGGAGTATTCATTTTGTTGTACGTAATAAGGAGGCACTTCGGGTGGGTCCGAGCTGACAGCGGGGGGAACGTTTTTTTCGCGAAATACGGTGGCCCATCCGGTGGGTCCCAGCAGTAAGGGGGAAACGATTTTTTTCGCAAAATACTGGTGGCCCATTCGGTGGGTCCCCACTGTCAGGTGGAGGAATAATTATTTTCCGCGTAATAAGGAGGCACTTCCTTGCGGCTGCCATGGACCTAGCTGTCAGCCTCTCCACGTACAGTACTCTTCCGAGAGCACCACGGCGGTGGACAATGGCGAGGCCTAGGAAGGGGACGACGCGGAGCCGGGCAAGACGCGGCAGTGGATGCCCACGCGGAGAGGAGTACGAGCGTTCACTGGTTCGGCTACGGTGTGAGGCTGCCGTCGCCGCAGAATAACAGGGGGTGTAGGTGAGTGGAGGGATGGCCTGGCCAGTGGTGGGAGTAGTATGGGGGCGGTGAGGCCTCCGCGGTAGCACAGCCGGCCACGGGAGGCAGGAGCAGGCGACACGACCGGCGAAGACCAAAGGTTGAAGAAGCACTATGGCCATTGGATGGACATTATACGGTCACTGGACTATTGACTAAGTTGACAAAGCCCTCCATCCCCGTCAACTTAGTAGGCCCACAAGTCAGCCCAACAAAATGGTGGGTCCCAGCTACCAGGGGGGTATTCATTTTTTGGGGCGTAATAAGGAGGCACTTCCTTGCGTGCGAAGATATAGCTGGTGGGTCCAACCTGTCAGCGGGGGGAACGTTTTTTTCGCGAAATATAGGGGCCCTTCTTGTGGGTTCTAGCTGTCAGGTGGAGGAATCATTATTTTGCGTGTAATAAGGAGGCATTTCCTTATGTGCGGCCGTGGACCCAGCTGTCAGCCTCTCCACGTACAGTCCACTTCCGATGGATGTCATTCATTGACCACGTTGACCAGGCCGCGCTGAGAGCACCAGGGCGGTGGACAACGGCGAGACCTAGGAAGGGAACGACACAGAGCCAGGGAATACTCGGCAGTTGTTACCCATGCGGAGGAGTACGAGGGTTCACTGGTTCGTCTGCCGTCGCCAGAGAATAACAGCATGTGTGGGTGAGTAGAGGGATGGCTAGCCTAGCGATGCGAGTACGGTGGGGACGTGAGGCCTGCGCGGCAGCATAGCCGGCCGCGGGAGGAGGGAGTAGGCAGTCCCACCGGCGCTTGTTTGAGCGGCTGGAGCATGAAGAGCAGAGATTGAAGAAGCACGACAGCCGTTGGATGGACATCCAACAGTCACTACTCTCGTGTGTTGACTAAGTTGACAGGGCGTTGCGTGTGCGTCAACCTTTTTTTTTATGAAAGCATATGCGTCAACCTGTAGTAGGCGCACAAGTCAGCCTCAAATCTGTGGAAAACAGCATACAGCCCATCTGCCATTATTTCTAATAATGTACAGCCCATTTGCTAATTCTTAAGAATTTTTTTGGAGCCCATCTTCTTTTTGTTAGCATTACACCCCATATTGTGGCCACGGTTAAAAAGTATACGGAATTTTGCATATTTCGGTGCGGTCAACTGTTTTTAATCCAGAAATATCGATTCACATTCAAACTATTTTGAAAAATAATTTATATAAATATAAAATCCAAATAATTGTCCACGCATAAAAATCAATGGAATTTATGATCTTGTAATGAAACAAATTGAAACTAATTCCCAGTTTGATGTGTTTCACTAATGTCCAGCCCATTTCTGGGCAAACCGAATGAAACTCTCCTCATCTTGAAAGATTTGCAGCCCAGCAGGGCCGATAAAGCAAGTAGGCCTTGTTTGGGTATTTCTTAAAAAAAATAGAACTGGGCTAGCCATTTTCAGCAAGAAAAAAACACAACTGGGCCCATGATGTGGTAAACATAAATAAAACCCTGGCTAGACGGGCCACAGCCCCCGCACAGCCCCGTTGTTACCCTGATCCGTCGCTAAAACTACTATTAATAACAACTGCTTGTTCCTCAAAAAAAAACTGCGCGACTTGCTGGGTCCCTGGTGTCAGCCGCTCGTAGTGTAATTCTCTCGTTTATTGACTACGTTGACAATGGCGTGAGCCCCAGATGTCCAATCATTAGGAGGAACCATATTTTTGGGCTTGTACTATAGAGGCACTTGCTTGCGTACTGCCATGACGCTGGTGGGACCCTACTGTCATCCTATCCACATACAGTCATCTCCTTGTTCCTCTCGGTTGTTGACGACGTTGACAACGCAAGAGGGCGGCGCACCGCGCACGGCGAGCGAACCAAGGCCGCAAGGCGGAGGATGACGGCGAGGCCTCGGACGGAATGAACAGGAGCCATTGAAGATGCGCCGGTCCAGTCGCAGGCGGAGGGGAGTACGAGGGTTGACTGGTTCGGGCGCGGGTGCGTGTTGGGGCTGACGTCGCCGGAGAATAACAGGACGTGTGAGGGAATAGAGGGAGGGACTAGCCAACGTTGGAGGGTACGTACGGTAGGGCGGCGGAGGCGCAGCCAGCCATGGGAGGCGGGAGCAGGCGGAGCCGACGGGGTGGTTTGGTTTGGGCGGCTGGAGGAAGAAGAAGACAAGAGATAGAAGATACACGACAGATGTTGGATGTCAATCCAACGGCTGGTAGGCAGAATCGTTTGTTGACTGGCTAGTAAGTCGACACCACCTTGGATAGGCTACTTCCTCGCGGGTCCCAAATGTCAGAATCCAAATCTGTCACGGTCATGCAGCCTTTCCTATGAAAATTTACAGCCCATTTGATGTGCTAGTTTGAAATGAGTTTGTGGGTGCTGGTGGGGGCTAATCACTTGGCTTCTGTAATGCACGGTGAGCTCAAGCAGCCGGCGAGAGTGATGTTATTTCCCTTGGTTGGGATTTGTTACAATATTTCACTCTAAATTAAATGAATGGCAAGCCATTTGCCTTGTTTCAAAGAAAATATGACAGTCACAGCCGAGTTGAAAAGGGCAGGAACATCTAACTCCAGCTTATACAAACTGTACAAAAGCACGAGGGTTAATTGTTCATCAGGTTTACAAAAAAAACCAGATTGTAAGGGCAACAACATCTAACTCCAGCACTGTTTTCGGCAGTCACAGTCAAATAGATCGGTCAGGTCCATAGAATGAACATCCTGGGTCGTAAAATTCACTGGATTATGACCAGAATATGTTGTAAAGAGAAGCCCGGCACATTCAGAAGCTCTTTTGCCCACCTGAAACTCCTTTTTTTGCTCTTCGACATACGCATCCGTCAAAACCATGCTGCTAATAAACTTAAGCCTGATGGACAATAGTAACCTCGCATTCAGCAGGAAGAATGTGACAAATATTGTGTTTGCACGGTTGGCTACATATCGTTCTAGCGTTATTGTCTTCAATCGAATCTCATGAGAAGTGAGAAAATCCCGATGCTTACGAATCCACCGATTGGTTACAACTTTCTTACCCCGTCATGTTGCCTAAATAGACATGAAGAATGAAAACAGTTAACGTCTAAAAGAAGAGTGTTGAAAGAGCAACAGCTGAACGGTTAATTCTAGTACACTATATGCGGGCTTCCAATGTGCGTGAAATTATCACCTTTATATAAGACTTCTCCAGACATGGAAAGCATTGCAGCAAGCCAATAATCTTGTTCAGATCAAAACTATTCATTTGGATAAATAAGATCTTGACAGAATCCAGCACCATTGATAGGCCATCCATGGAGAAATTCTTCATTGAGCATAGAACATAATATTAGTACAAAATGTGTACTCCAAGATGATATATAAATTATGCGCAGAAATTTAAAATGCAGCTTATGGTTACAAGTGTAGATGATAATATAAAGTACCTGAAGAACTGTGGAGCCAAACACCATATTGAAATGAGCACAGAGATCATGTATTACACCCAAGGTCTCCAGTTTAGGCGCAGAGAGGACGATTATTTGCAATGGTGAATAACTAGAATCAAGGATCAAACTTTCAAGTGAAGGGGCATCTTGGATGATGAGCTGCCTTCCGTCAAAAGAAATTCCAAATCTTACAAGGTTAGGCGACTTTATTTGGAGACAACCGATTCTAACTGTGAAAACAAGCACCAAGCACTCCAGCGCAGGGCAACTGGAGTGGATGATGCTGTGCAATGAGGCCTCCGATATACGAACCCGCACAAGTGAAAGTTTCTTGAGAAATGGGAGTCGAAGGTTTAGTACCAGATTGTCTGGTAGGTAGCACAACGCAAAGCTGGCGGTGTGGAGAGAGGACGAAAACCGCGAGATGGACATCAGTGCTGAGGGCACAAGTTCATGGCGTTTGGTATGTGATTTCCAGGGGAATAGTAGAACACAAGCAGCTATAGTTCTGTGAATTCAGGGGATTTTAGCCAGGCGTCCACTGTGCAGGGCACTGTATGCTTGCTCAGGTAGCATGACGGGATGCAGAGGCTTTGAACGGAGCCCTGGTGGGAGGAGATGATGGCTCTGGGGATTTCAAAATCATTGAAGAGAGATAGCTGTCGACAGTCGAGATTAAGGGTCACGGCACGCCATAGAGGGCGCCACCGAATTGAGAGGACTTGGGTGCGGCAGCAATCCTTGGTGGGGAGAAGCGAGATGATCTCCCCAAGGACGGCGTCCGGGAGATCGCTGATGCGGTCCACCTGAGATTCTACGGGTTCCTGGGATCCGGTGGGGGCGGTGTCGCCGCTTCTCCCCGCGCTGCCAGGTGCGGGATCTACAACAGGCGTCGCCGCTGGCGGGAGCCTCATCTTCTTGGCGCTGGGGTCAGCCGACTCCATTTTCCTCGAGGGCGTCGCGTCGCGCTCACGGATTTGAGCAGAGTAACGAATGACGAGCCTAGTTGTAGTGCGAGTGAAGAAGAAGGGGAGCTGGGGGTTTTCTGTAGGAGTGAGGAAGAAGGGGAGCTGGGGTTTTCTGTAGGAGTGAGGTGAGGAATTTGGGGGTATGAGTGGTGCGAGCTGACGTGAGGTGGGTGGGAGCGAGGAGGAAGAAGAGCACCCAGTGTGGATGGGCTTTTGGATTGATTTTACTATTTACTAGTGTGGATGGGCTGTTTTGTCTTGGGCCCAGAGAAACAATTACTACTAGTATAGTGGAGACACTCTACAGCTACCCAGAAAAACAATTACTACTAGTACAGTGGAGACACTCTACCGCTTCTGACTCCTCCTAGGTCATTGAAACGTCTCCCTCTACTGAATGTCGTTATACTTTTGTTCACCGACATGCGGGCCATGCAGCGCGCGGGCCCAAATGCCATCCACCAAATTAGAAGGCAGTATGCAGGCGGAGGGTCACCCCGGTCGTAGCGCGGCAGTAACGAGCCGTCGTATCACAAAACCCCACCTCCCCGCAGTCTAAGTTTGACGGACGAAGGAACCATCATTTCACTCTTCGCTGAATCCCCTTCTCCCCCACCGTCTTTTTTGTTTCATTGTCATTGCGATTGTGTTTTCCTTTCAGTGGTCTCCTAGTATTCGTCAGTTTCATGATGGACCAAGGAGAACCAGGCAAAGATCTGCCGATATTGGAGCAAACGCGGGAGGCTGATCCCCACGAGACAGAGAGCTCCAAGAAGATGGAGGCAACCACCGAGCTGACCCCAGATACGCTCACGGCCACTACTGAGATGGTCAACGGCCCGTTTGAGGTTACAGCCCCCGTGGCACTGCAGGAGCAGTTTTCCCACTTCGAGGATGTGTCACCCCCTCCCCCCCCCCGCTGAGCTGCCCAAGGTGATTTCCTTCTTTGCCGATCTCGATTGTGGTTTTCATCTAAGTATGTGGTGATTTTTTAGAAAAGGAAGTATGTGGTGATTAATAATGCAAAATTTTATTAGCTTCGATGCCATGCTATACATAGTGGTTTAAATAACTTGTGTTTCTTATACTGAAAAGTAATTCAGAATTTGTTTCTGTTTCAATTAGAGCCCTGATGCAGACAAGGATTATGTGGTTGTACATGTCACTCGCTATGAGGCGGACGACCTGAATATACGCACTGGGAAAACAGAGTTCTTAGGCTGTTGGATCCTGGATGCCATTTGCGGTTATACCAATGAAGAGTTGTATTGCAGCCTCACTATTGTCAGGCGTGTTGTCCAGGGTGTACTGAAGCACAAGAAGTTCAAAGCTACTCCTTCGTTTGTGAGGCATACTATTCTTGTCAAGCTTACGCAGGAAGATGACGTGGCATGCCTCCACAAACAAGTTTATCAGTGGCAAGGCCACAAGGTTGTCTTCATGAAGGTTCACAGGATTGAGCTGCTGCGGGACGTCCTCGATGATGTTCATGGCAAGGTCCGTCTTGTGTCCAGCCCAAATTAGATCAACGCATGAAATAGTTGCCCCAGCTAGTGTTTAATAGTAGTTTGGATTGTGTCTAATTATCCGAACCTTGCCTGTTATCGACCCCTCTGGGGCTAGTACTCTGTTTGAATCCGTCTATGGGAACTGCTACTACTTTTGTGTGCCCGTGAATCATGTGAGAACCATCGTAATTGTTGCCGAAACAGATGCGTCCTCACTAGTTTTTTCATGAATATGGCATGGTAAGACATAAGTTGTCACGGTTTATCATACGAGCAGTGTGTGTTTTGATGAAATAGAGCACTTATTCGAGAATCGTGCGCTGACGTATACATAAGTACTTGTAAACACTGTTGGTGCTACCCCACTTGTAAGCAGTTGTGCAAAACACGGCACATTGGCTCAGCTCGCTTCAACACTAGGCTATCGACCAGCTAACAATCAACAATCTGTTGTCTGACATATAATCAACTATGTATCTTGTTACAGTGGTTCATGCAGTTAATTGAGGCCACAATGTAATAAATTCCAAACGTTCACACGCTAGTCCAGCGCTCATGTGGAACACTCACATTAAACTCGTCTTCATAAAAAACTTGAAAAGCATAAGTTAAGCAATTTTATACATCTCAATGATTCATAGAACATAATAAACATATACTAGTTCACAGCAAAAGACAAAGTTGTGAGAAGGTTTACAAATCAGGAAAAAACAACCAAGGCTTCTCTGAGCAAAGGGCCTCCCGGCAGGCTTAAATTTTCTGGAGTTCACTCTGGTTTGTTTTGTTGCCACCATTCAGGGTTAGGTTCTCTCATTCCAGAATAACCAATTATAATTGTGGTCTCAGCTGGAATGCTGAACTGAACCATGCAGTGTACTGACCAGCTGAAATGCTTGTGCATTTCACTAAATTTAAGCACCGCTATTTGCAGAAATAAGCAGACCACAATGCCTCTTGTCTGCGCACCTGTCCAAAAAACCGCCGTGCAGCCGTGCTAGCTAGTCCTCGGTCCATGGATGAACTGGTAGAAAGTGCATTCCGGACTAGGATGCAGTTGTTTTCGCTCGTCCCTGCACTGCAATCAGGAAGTAAAACGTACGAATCAGCTTCTTTTAGATTGCATTGGTCATTCTACCTTAGTTACTAGTACCAATGTAGGGATACCTTGAAGACGGGAGGTTAAACGAGGACAACGAGGGATAGCCATCTCATTTTGCGCAGTTGTACTAAAACTGAGGTGTGTGCTTTCGATTGCGCGGATAGAAACGATACGGTGACGGACATCCCGAAATGATATGGAGACAGACATCCCTGTTTGCGCAAATATAAAATACGGTTATTTAAACAGTGACAGATATTACTACTTTCCCCCGTTTCCTCTTAGAACCAAGTCCTAGATTCATGCTACAGCTTTCCCACTTTCTTCCCTGTTTGAACCCACGCTTTGAGTCGACTGTATGAACTAGCTTTACTTCTAATAAAAGTAGAAGTCTAGGTGGCTTTGGAACAGCGGACGGAAGTAGAAAAGGATCCACACGAAGGGAGCTGGGGCAGTAGAGCAAGGCAGGTTTCGAAGGATATATACCTGAGGGTCGTCGGCATGTGGCAAAGACGGCGTCGGGAGGCCGCATCTTGGCCACAATACCGCAGGGAGGAAGAAGGGGTCGGAGGCCCTCCCGAGCCGGCGCTCTCTCGGAGAGAACGGCACGGCCGCCGATCGGGACGCGCGGGCAGCCGTTGGTCTCCTCCCTCGCCGCCGACGACAGCGTGAACGATGCACCTACACCCCTGCCCCGGTCGAGGTTCTCCGGCCGGATTTGTGACCAGCCATGAGCTGAGAGAGAGTGTGGCCGCCTATGTGTTGCTTAGATCTGGAGAGCATGAGAGAGTGAACGAGAGGAACCCTAGTAAAGCAAGCGCTAAGGCTCCTGCTTTTATATATAGTGGAGTGATTTTGTTGTACCAGCTTCAAAAAAATGCGCTCCTACGTGTACCCGCGAGTGGGTGTGAGAGAACTAGTGCGTGTGTGCACCGCTTCTCTTCGTGAGAGTACAATATACTATGCCCAAAGAACGTTCGCCGCAAGAGTAGTAGTATAAGTGTGTGATGTGTGAGCTAAAATAAAATGTGCGCGCCGTCTTTTGTTTTTTAGAAGTTCTGAGGGTAGGGTGTGAAGAGCACATATGTGCGTGACGTCTACCTGCAGATAGACGGTGGGTGCGACGTGCGAGTCTGCGAGAGCACTCGGGAGAGTCGTGACTCGTGAGGGTGCGTGTGCGTGAGAGAGAGGGGGGCATGTATCAATGCATGTGTCCGTAAATCATTATCCGACAAACGTTCGCCACAAGCCTTTTCCTGATGAACGCCGTAAGAACCGTTAGATCGGCATCCAACAGTTTCAGTTTTGCCATGTCATTTAACAGAACAGCCACTCCTCCTACACACAAATCTTCCACGTGAGTGTTAGCAACTGTCGTATGCTCCCTCCGTTCCGAAATGCAGTGCATACAGCTTTATTGAAAATTCGAACCTCGCAAACTTTTACCGAGTTTTTGTATACCAAATTGCACATGTAGAATCCCATGTATATATTATTTCATTCATCTTCGAGAGGTAACTATAAAGATGGGTGAGGAGTCTACAAAGAAAGACCATCATATCACCCGCAGCAATTTCAAGCATCCTTTAGTGTCGAGGAATATCATAGGAACTCTATATGATATGATTTTTATAGGATTTTTTCCTTTAGAGCCAATTGGTTCATAGGAATAGATTCATATACTCCACATTTCAAAGGAAATAAACATGATATCATTTCTATAGCTTTAGAGCCACTTGGTTCATATGAATGGATTCCTATACTCCCTTAATTTCAAAGGAAAATAAACATTAGCGTATATTCAATAGAAAAGTTCCTATGATATGAACCAAATTACATCTCTTTTCTAATCCCTCCTCATAGGAATTGAGATACATGTCATCTCTAGATTCAATAGAAAAGTTCCTATGATGTGAACCAAATGACATCTCTTTTCAAATCCCTACTCATAGGAATTGAGATGCTCCATGTCATCTCTTTCCCTACAACTTCCATGTATACATCTTCTATTCCTAAATAGATAGTACAACCCACTAGTAGCTTTTTTCCAAAACATGCAACTATGGCACAAGAACTATATAGTGTGCCAATAACTTTGAAAGATGGTCACTGGATGAAGCTAACCCGACAGTGCAGATATAGGCAAATCCGAGCACTACTGGCCGTTGGATATCATCAACATTCCACCAGATCTCCCACATGTACAATTTAGAAGACTCCATGGTTGAACTTAAGCATAATGCACAAACCTCAAAACACAAGCACTTCTCCTTTGTTCTAGAATTTTCTGTATCATAATTGATTGTTTTTTTCTAAATGAATTGCCATTATTTGTTTTTTACTTTATGATTTACAATGCACAACCCCATGAATCTTAACATTTGTATAAAACTAATTGATTTTGAATGAGATGAACTATAAGAACTAAACGAACATCTACATCATGCATATATGACTCAAAGCTTTACATGCTATAGTGTGTATTTATTCGTAATTTGGTTTCGAAATCTCATGCGTTCAATACATGTGTACCTTACTAGTTTTGAGTAGAGTAGAGAATTTCACGCGGCCCCGGGTATATCACAATGCAGGGCCCATGCATCATTGCCTTTCGGTCGAACCTACATCCACAATTTTTTATACGTACTATATCTCCACTGGTCCCCGAAAACAAAATGTTGCCTCGTTCCCGTAAAACCAAGCGGCCCACACATATTTAAGGCGTCGACTCGAACCCGTTTACTACGACGTGGCCCCGCACGCCGTAGTACTCCTACAAACCCTACTGCCGCATTCATCGTCGGTTTTCTTCAAGAGGACGAGGGAGAAGCCGATTTGTAGTGGAGGCGCTTAAAAAAAGATTTGTAGTGGAGACCCCTACCCTAGGGTGCCCTAGGTAGCTGCCGCACGCATCATTGTTTTCTCCTTTCTTTATGCTCTTGCGCCCTAGAGTGAAATGATGGTTGCTTCGTCCGTCCAGCTTAATGCGGGAAAGGTGGGGCTTTGTGATTTGACCCTCATCGCTCATTTTCTACTACTGCGGCGCTACGACGGGGTGCCTCCAATTCCAACCGCTGCTCCAAACTGTAATGAACAAATGGTGGATGCACTTCGCCACGTGGAACACTTGGGATGACCTGCTTGGTTGCTACGCCAGGAGCAGCCTACCATTGGTTGCGGTAATCCAAATGAGAAAGATCCTGTTGAATCCCTCTCCGTGTTTGTTTTTTTTAGCATCTCGTTATTATCTAGGTCATCCATTTGACTAACTAAATATGAAGTTACGTATGTCACAAAATCAGTATATCATTGGATCTTCCCAAGCGATGTGGTTGATAATAAAAAGTCTATTGAGGGCGGGGCTTTTCCTGCGCGGTAGGCGGGGCAGTTCCGCCTAATCGGTTCGACAGGACGCGAGAAGACGAGGGAGTAGGCTGCTGCAAACGTAGGGCTGTGTGATTTGACACGAGTTACTGCTGGACAGGTGGGGCCCCGTGATTTGACTTGCCATTATCATTTCAACTGCGGCGCTACGACCGGCGTGAGTCTCCGATTCCTGACCACCTCCATACAGGTGCCTCTCCCAATGCTCCACCATGTAGTAGAGGCTGGCTCTTGCATGAGAGCCCACTTCTCCACTTTTTCCTTGCCTCTCTTTCCTCCACATATGCAAAAATGCCATGTAAAGCGCACTATTGTACTTACTTTTACTTGCTCCTACAGGTGCTTAAGCTTGCCACATAGGCATAAAGTCTGATGTGGCAAGTTAATCAAGAAGAGAGAGACTAGTTTGGTGACCCAAGGAAGAAACGGTGCTAAGCACGTGTACCTAGGTGAAAAGACAATTTTGAGTCTATAGCTAATTAAATGAAGCAAACTTAGCAACACCATTTCATTGGAAGAGGTCACTCCTTGGCAAATGCAATAAATACTAGTACTCCCTGTGTCCCATAATATAAGAACGTTTTTGGCACTACACTAGTGTCAAAAACGTTCTTATATTATGGGACACAGGGAGTACGAAGAAAGAGATAGAGAGGAGTAAAAAAAACTTATAGCCAACCTTATAGCCAACCTTGTTGTAGTATGAGTGACTAAGTGATGACTATGTATGACATGCCAACATCAGATAGCCTAACGCACCATGTTAAATCTCCAAGGGCGCGACCGCGCGAGCGACGCGACGGTCGTGGTAGGCGCGACCATGATACGGGCTGCTGGCAGCCCTTGGATCTGAGATCAAACGGTCGCATGCTAAGTTGCTGAAAATTTGCAGAATAACCCTCCAGGATAGGATATTCACCCATAGGTCTAGAATCACGCCATGCAACCGTTCGATCCCAGATCCAAGGGCTCTCGGAAGCCCGTATCATGGGAGAATGGAAAGCCACTACCCTGCCGTTCGCACGCTGGCAGTTCGCTCCTACTCGTCCCTGCACGTCCTTCAATACTACGGCGGTTCGCTCCTAGTCGTCCCGTCCATTCACATTACGGCAGTTCCACTAATCCTAACCCTCCTCCCAAATCCATGGCGTCCCAAATCTCCATGATCGGCGGTGAGTACAAGGTTAGAACCATCACCGGCGATGAGTTCGACGTCATCTACACCCGTTCTTCCGCGACGGTGAAAGGATGCCTTTCTCGCTTCAGACGCATGTTCGAAAACTCAGATGATGAGTGGGTCGCTGGGCTAGATGTTGAGTACACCACAGTCCTGGGACGAGAGAAGGATCTAAAGGACGAAGAGAGGAAGAAGCCCGCCGTGATCCAGGTTTGCGTACATAACGTTTGCTTGGTCTACCACATATGCCATGCCGACGTTGAGTGCCAGGATTTTAAGAACTTCCTCAAGGACAAAACAGTGAAATTCGTTACTGTAGACTTTAAGAACGACAAAGAAGTCCTGGGTCGGATAGGCCTCGTTGTAGGCAACCCCTTCGACCTCCAGAAGAATCGGCTGGTGCCCTCTCGTCAGCCTTCAATGCTGACCCTGGCAGGAGCCATGGTTCATCCTTCGTACCGTAAACTGGAGAAACCTCATTACACGTTTCATCGTCATGCATGGCAGCGGAATGTACTAGATATAGACCACATCCACTATGCTGCAATGGATGGCTACCTTTGTTTCAATATCTACAAGGGTTGGATGAAGAGCAACAGCCAAGTGTGCGGTTCAAGCAAAGAAGTATCGGCCAAGAGGAAGAGGGACAAGGACGAAGTCGAGGACGTGGACGAGGACTCCGAGTAAGGTGGCAGTGTCGTTGCTCATGGTGGTTCTAAACTTCTAATGCAGTGTCTACCGGATTAGTTGCATAGTTTAATTTCAGGTGTGCTTAGTTTAATTTGAGGGGTGTGTTGTGCTGAGCCCCCAGCAGAACTATGTTATGTTTCTTCTCGTTACTTTAACTCTTCAGTATGTACATACTACTAGTATTTCTTTAATAGAATTTAGCACCCCAATTAAGCACGTACTAGCTTTTTTAATAGTACTATATGCATAATTTGGCGACGAGCGCTCTCTATATGTACCACCTTTTTTTTAATTTCAATTTTTGCTCCATGGCGCAATCCATCGATAGTACTACTGTACAAAAGTATACATTTTTTAAAAGGCTAGAGTACTGTTCATCACATATATAGCCAGTTAAATTCTCAACCTAGAACGACGTGCATGCCATGTAGTAAACCGATACGGAGGAAGTATAGTAAAAATGAGGTGATTTTACCGAGCGATCGGCGGGGGAGCATGGCCTGTCATGCGGTCCCACGTGTCATGATGTACCAAGGCGATGCGCGTGTCCCTCTTGAGGCAGAAGCAATACTACGTGGTTTGAGATGATGGCGAACCGAAGTGTGAAATAATGGTTGCTTCGTCCGTCTGGGAAGGTGCGGCATTGTGATTTGACGTCTCATTGCTCATTACTACTACTGGGCCGGTACGAGTGGGGTGCGTCCCCCCTGCTGTTCTGCACTGTTATTTGGTGCTTGACACGTCGACCCGGTTGCTATATGTCCCACATGTCGGCGACAGGAAGTACAGAATTCATGAAAGGGAGCGTCGACGGAGGAGTATACTACAGAATTCATGAAAGGGAGCGACTTAGTTTTGGAAAAATCTGTTTTTACGGAGTACGTACCCACTAGGGTTTATAGGGCTCATCTAAAAAACATTCGTTTTTCCGTTTGATAAGTCTCAATTCTACTATACTAGTAGTAGTACCATTACATGTTGGATTTCGAGGTGCGTTAGATCACCCGACGCAAGCAGTGTCAAGAGGAAACTAACCAATGCATGTACAAGTTCATGGAAATTTAGTGGTCATTCATGCATTCGTTCTAATTAATGCCTCGGTAAACATAACTTCTTGAGAAAAACGAGCGTACTAATTACTTGTGCAAACTACGAAATTAATTCGACCACTCACCGTCTACCTTGGTTGGAGAGATTTTGAAATTGAGCCATAAACTGGAAAGGAGGGAGTAGTAACTTTTGTCTCGATTACTATTTGTGGCCTTGTATAGATGCAAAATGTATTTTTTTATAGTGGCCTTGTATAAGTAAATGGAGGGAGTACTAACCAAAGTACGTAGTAGGGACGAGGAGTAAACGGAGGGAGTAGTAAAATTTTCTCCTCGTGCTGCGAGCCACCGCGCGCGTGGGCGAGGGAGCGGGCGTAAAGGCGTACAGTAGTAGTAGTAGTACTACTACTACTCGTAAGCAAGCTTCACCTCATCCTGCGAGCCACCGCGCCCGTGGGCGGGGGAGACGGCGTACTAAGCAAGCTTCTCCTCGTTCTGCGAGTTGACGGGACACATCAAAAGTACTCCAGTGTATAGAGCCTTGCCTCTAAGGTAGGCCCCACATGGTTTGCCTCTTTTTTTAATTTAACATAACGCGTCAAGTCGCAATTTGTTTGTTCACCCATGGTAGACGATCCTCCCTCCACCAAGTGGACAACCAGTACACGTGCCAAATTACCACGTGGGCTGCCTTTTTCGTACAGAAATGAGCTCCACCGTGTACCCGCGCGGGTGTGGTTGGGAAAGAGACGGGAGTACGTGCGCCGTGCGTGCACCTCTTCTCTTCGTGCACGTCCCCCACCTACGTGGGTGTGTGTGAGAGAGATACAAACCTAGACATAATGCGCCGTCCATCCCCATGCCTCCGCCCAGTCCGACCACCAGTCACCACCACGCCCCACTCCTCCTCACCTTATCTCTCATCTTTCTCCCTCCATTTTTATATACAAGGGGCCACTATCAAAATTACAATTTGCAGATATACAAGGCCACTAACACTAATCGATGCAATATTAATGGTGTTTGCCTCGTGGTACTAGCAAAGGAGGACATTAATTATCCCTTGCATGCATGCGGGAGTTTGTAAAAAAATGCATCTTGATGTTCCGTGCAATGCACGGGCATCTTGCTAGTCCATGAAAACAACACATGGCAAAATTCCACGGCGAACGAGGGATTTGAATCTGTTGGGAGGGGCTGTTTGGATCTTGCCCGGGGTAGCCAAAATATTGGCGACCCTTTTGTCCACCGGTGCCTTTGCCACCGATGAACGAGGAATGGCTCGGGTGCTCATGCTGTCATGCATCCTCCAGCGCGCACGTTGGAGACGAGCTCGCACGAGCTGTGTTTTTTTGTCCCACAACGCCGCCCGAGCCGCCCGCAGACCGACCGGCGACCCGCAAATTACGCCATCCAACCGTAGCCGCACACATTATGACAGCAACTCAACCAACCGGACGAAATTCACGCAAACACGTAGACAAACTGATATTTCATATAAACAACGACGGAAATCATATAAAATACCGGATTTTCATACAAACATGATGGATTTCATTACATTCAAATGAACTACGCGGTGCTAGTTCTGGACAGCACAGGTATATAATACCTGGCCTAAATGGTCGCCCGCCGATCGATTTGTGTTCCTCATGTCCGGCAGCACGATCACCGGACTGCCGGGAGCCCCGGAGGTATATGCTTCAGCGCAAAGGATGGCTCGCTTCCCCACTGCCCAACTGATATCATTGGCTGGTGCCGAAGATGATGGTGGCCGGCACCGGTTCGAGTTCATCACCGGCCACTACTTCGCCATGGCCGGCACCGGCTCGAGTTCATCCTAACATTCCCCTCTTCCGTGGAGCCCATGCAGGGTCGATGAAGGTCCTCGCCACAAAAGGATCCGGCAAGACACCTGCTGTGTACGCCGGCGTCGCCTCCGAGGTGGCCTTCATGGGACCAAAGCGGCGGCGGCCTCCCGTGTTCTACTTCTCCTCGATGATGGCGGCGGACGCGGAGGCGCTGGCCACCGACTCATCGTTCTCCGCGCACCCGGCTTCTGTCGCTGCTTGCATGGTGCGGCCGCCGGCATGGGAGTCTCGGCCACAGAAACGGGAGACGCGGTACGAGGCGGCGGCGTGGACGGCAGCAACGACGCCCGTGCACCGCTCCTCGTCGAGCTGGCCTGGAGCGGCGAGTTGCTGAACCGCGCGCCGGCTTGGGGCGGCAACTGGCTCCGTCGGGCGAGGGGAGGGAGGTGGATCAGCGAGCTGCATAGCTCGTATCCGGCGGGCTACCCAGCCGGCTTGGATGTGGAATAACTACTCTTCGTAAGCCATTGTAAGAGTGGACAAAATGGTGGAGGAGATAGGGGAGCGGCGGAGGTGTGCGATTCTTGGCCGGCGTTTGGCCTCGTTTAAATAGGAGATTAAATAGACGGCGGACGGGAGGAGCTCGGCCGGCGTTGCGTTTAACGCCGGCCCGGTCATGAACGGATGTGTGTCCAGAGTGGGTTTCTCGGCTTCCACACGGGCGGGTTTCATGGAGGCGTTTGAATGCGGC
This sequence comes from Triticum aestivum, assembly GCF_018294505.1. Lineage (NCBI taxonomy): Eukaryota > Viridiplantae > Streptophyta > Magnoliopsida > Poales > Poaceae > Triticum > Triticum aestivum. The sequence continues at coordinate 572,388,305 of NC_057814.1, forward strand.
ACGGAGGCGTGTTCAGCCGGGCGTGCCGCGAGTGGCGCCCTCGACTCTGACCTAGGACACCGCGCCGTTCTTCCACTGACGTGTGGGCTCTTTGGGTGCATGGCCTGCATGTCAGTGACCCAACGCAGGCAGCGCACAGTAGAGGAACCTTTGGTGGGCCAGGGCGGTCAGAAGCGGGCATTTCATAAACCGATGATTGTTCATTGAGTGTGACATCATCTTTTTCATGTAGATAAGCCTACTATGTTGATAGCCCGTTCGATACGTTGTGATTCATAAAGACCGCTGCAAACATCAATGTTCTGCTTATCACAGATAAGATTGATTAATACCCGTAACAATCCATGTCCTTAACAAAGGGTGCATGCACGTATAGGTTGAGCGTGTGTCTTGCGTCGTGTGCTGTGTGCATGCAGGCGTGCGAGTGTTGCGTGCGTGCAAGGGTACATTTCAGTGTTGGATGCATGGGTGCGTACGTGCGTGTGTTCGTGAGTGCATGTGTACGTGTCAGTGTTGCACGCCAGCATGCGTGCGTGTGTACGTGTCAGTGTTGCACGCCTACATCCGTGCGTGTCTTGCGTGCGTGCATGTGTACGTGCGGGGTGAGGCTACACGTCAGTCGACTGACTTTTTCATCTCTGGTGATTAGATTTTCCAGCCGTTGGATACGAAATCAAGGGCCTCCAGTTTATCATCAAACTCCACACCCCTGAGCCGCCAGCCACCACCGGCCGAACCGCCAGCCCCGCCGCCCGCGGCCGGCCCGCCCTCCCCGAAACCACTCCCCACCGCCGGTCCGCCGCCGCACCGGCCATCCCTCTAGCCCCCCCCCCCCGCCGAGCTTTTTCTCCGAGGATCCCCACCCCACCGCCAAATGAATGCCCCCCAACCGCCGGTGACTGCCAACCAGAGGTCTCACGACTTCGAATACCCACCGACCACTAATTTATTACCATTTCTGTCCTTCATATACGCGCTGACGGGTGGGCCCTATGGTAATGTGCGCTGCTGAATGTGGACCGTTTGACTGGTCAATAGATCGTGTTATCAACAAATTACGAAGCTGTATGGTGAGCCAGTGACCGTATGATCACCCTAAAATGTACTCCTATTTTATTAACACAGTACAGACTCAAACTACCATTTCTTTCTTTCATATACGGGCTGACAGGTGGGCCCGACGGTTTCGTGCCCCGATGGTGCAACACTAGTTGCGCCGCGTGGAACGTTTAACTGGTCAATTGATTGTGTCATCAACAAAATACGGAGTTGTACGGGTGAGCTAGTGACCGTATAATCATGATATGTACTCCCTCTGTCCCAAAATATAAGAACGTTTTTAACACTACACTAGTGTCAAAAACGTTCTTATATTATGGGACGGAGGGAGTATTTGTTTAACACGGTACAGACGCAAGGGCTCATATATACGCGCAAGCACTCACCGCTATAAGCGCACACACGCGAACCCTACCCCTATGAGCACCTTCGAGAGAGTGGGCCAGCATATATGATCTTGAGATTTTATGAAGTCACCATAGGTGCCTCGTAGTCGAGTGGAACGTCTCCTCCCACTGAACGTACATCGCCGGAAAATACTGAAATTAACACAAGATAAATGCGAGCACCGGGACTTTAACCTTGGTGGGCTCGAGAAACCACTGTCCTCTAACCATCCAACCACATGTTGTTTAGCACGACAAAATGTATGTGGTGACCGTGATGAGCTTATTCTGAAGTCCAGTGACCATATCGTGCTTTCGCTTCAAATACAATGACCGTAAGTGTCGTCAACAAAATACGGAGCACGCATCAAATGCAAAGTCCGTCAGTGTCATCAACAAAATATGGAGACGTATCGTGAGCTAGATACCGTTGTACTATTGTATATGCTTATTTTCTTAGTGGCCGATTGCGTGTGTGGTGTGGTGGGCACATCATTTCTAGTTGTGGTGGGTCAACATGAAGACTCATGGGTCGGTTCCATCCTGCGCCACATATAGGTTGGACCGAGACAGTTATACGAAGACCCATGTGGAGGACTCGGCGTACAACACGAAGCTACCAGAGTCGCGGAGGACTCTATCCCCACTGGTGATAAGCCGACTATATATGATTTGTAACCCTAGGCCCTTAGTATGTTATACAAGCTTGGGGGCTAGTTCGTCGATAGTATACACACACGCACAATGCCTGGTATTCACGTGTACTTTGTACACACCCCTATCACTAATATACAGTACCAGGAGTAGGCTCTTTCTTCAACTGCAAGGGTCCGATCCGAACTAGGGTAAAACTTTGCCTCGTATTACCATCCAGCCTAACAGCCAGGGGTATCCTACCGAATGATATGATGAAATCATATCTGCCAACTACTAAGAGAGAGGTGTGTCGGGGGGGGCAATGTGTGCGAGAGAGGCCTAAAGATAATGTGCGTGCGGGAGACACGTAGGCACATATATGTGCGTATAGAGGGCTAGTAGAGACCGTGCATGTGTATATATGCATGTGAGAGAAATAGTGTTTTCCAACTGAGATTAGTGAAAAGAGTGGTACATAGTAGTCAGAAAGAGAGAGAGAGAAACAGAGAGAGCATGTGCGTGAGACACCCCGACACCCTGAGAGAGATTGTGAGCATGTGTGAAAGAGAAATGCCGATGCATATAAAGTGTGTGCACTTATGCGTTAGATAGAGAGATATATAACGCGTTTGTGAGAACGGGGCGAGGCATAGTGCATCTACGTGTAAAAGGCGGTTCTACGCATTAAATTAAAATATAAATGGCATTATTATTTTTGGATGAGATCATGAATTTTGCAAATTGCGTATGGACGAAAATCGGTCTATCAGACACCCATACTCTATTGAATTCTAGCATGTGCATGTGTTTATTTCATATTATCGATCCATAGAGTGAGAGCGGTTTGAAATACAGGCAATGGATGCTTTTGCAATTCATATATAAACATTAATTAGTGCACTCCATGTGTTAGTGTGAAGCACTTTATACATTTGTCACTTGCATGGATACATTCCAAATTGCTAGCTACGAAATAGAATACATGTCGAATTCAACATAAAGGGGGTTTCGAAGATTCGAATTCATAGGAAGTGCATTCATCTATTTGAACCCGAGATAATGGCATTTGTAAATCAGATGTAAAAGGGGGCATCAATCTTTGTTGTGAGTTTGAACATGCTATATATATTCATACGCATATCTAACTTTTTTTTTGCAACCAAGGAGATTATATCTGGAACCATGCATGAACTGAGGTAAGTTGCATATTTTTTAATATATACTCGTGTACAATGTATATTCAAATGTACCCCCTCCATTCCAAAATAATCGTAGCTTTAGGATTTTCAAGAGTAAAGATTTGTGAAGTTTGACAAATCCTGAAAGTTCAATTCAAGAGAACCGAAAACGTTAATGCTTCTGCTCCCAAATATTGAACGAAGCGCCAAATAGGCCTCTGGTCACCCGCAACCGCGTGAGACTAATGTTTTGGTGGTAGGAACTTACTGTCCTAACTCTGGCCCGTGTAGCCTATCGGCCCGATGTCCAAAGGTATAAACTGGGGTAGATTTGTAACTTCACCAAGACGCCAGTCTCAACTACCTCCGAGAAGCATTCATACGCCGTGGGCGCCTACCCATGCGCTCGGCCGAAATCTATCCCGCCCACATTTGGGACACCTGACATGACTGTCCTACCCCCAACCCGCAATATGTCCGAAATTTTAGATGGGGGCAAAGTTTGTAACTTTCCCCAAATTTCAAACAAGCGTGTCTCAAACCGAAACATTGTTCCCCCTTAGTTCCCCGCCTCCCTCCGTTTCCCCATTCATACTCCGTGGGCGCGAAAACGCCCTCTCCAACAGCCGCGAAACCCCAGCCTCCTCCGTCCTCCACCCCATAGCGGCCAATCCACCGCCGCCCTCCTCCATCACGCCGGAGCCGGTACCCCGACGTCGTCGTCCAACGCAACCGCAACCGCAACGCCCTCAAGGACTTAGCGGCTGAAGCCGATGCAGAGCTGCCTCCACGACGCCGACGCCGACGTGCGCTTCACTGCTGCGGCTCCACTGTCGCAACCGTCCACCGCACCGGAGCTATTCCCGCTACGTCGTCGTTCGCTGCCTCGGATCTGCTTCCCCGCCGCCGACAGACGGCCACCGCACCACACTCAATAACTTGGCCATGGGTTCATCCAAGGCTGCACCGTCCTCCACAACTTCTGGTTTCCAGCGAACAACAAGAACATCGTCGGAAAAACAGAAGGAGGACACATCACTGCCAGTAGAAAGAGGTACTCCTCTTCCCTTATTCGTGCAAATCTTATCTCTCCGCTCACACCGTATTCATCCCACGAAAGAAACTAGTTGAGCGCTTCTTACTGCATCTTCTTCGTGATACTAAATGCACAAGGTTTCCTCCCTTTTACTATTTCACCTTTGCTAGAGGTCAGTAGCCCGCCTGGATTTCAATTCAGGGTCAGCCGAATCGCAATTAAAAGAAGCAGCACCCGCTTAGGCGCGTGGAGCACCTAGTCCGCCTGTTCCCCGGGGAAGCGGCGCATCGGTGTCTATCATAGGGGTGTGGGGCGCAGGAGCTGCTTGCGCCTGATCTGGAGGTCGGCGGGGCTTGAATGGATGGCCGGGGGGCGGTGCCAAGCACGGCGGTGCGGTGAGGTCAAGGGGAGGGCGCAGGCAGGGGAGGAATACTGGGCCGGTGGTCGCTGGCGTTTCGAGGAAGATCGTCAACACTGACTGGCTGGAGGTAGATGAAGGCGATCTGCCCGTTCTTTGTACATCGGACGGTGCAGAAAAAATGGACTGACCTCTTTGCTTTCAGTCGACTGTTATTTTCATAGAATCCTGTAGTAATTTAGTGTGTTGTGCATGTTGTAGAGCTATCATATGTCTCCTGTCATTTATTTCTCACCGACCTGCTATCTGCTACCTTTACACTGTACTAATTGTGCACACACTTCACCCATACTCACACTATTGTTTTTTTATGCATGGGTATTTCAGACTCTGACGCAGTGTTGATGAATGCAGAAAAGAAAAGACAGAAGTCGCTCCAGTGTAATTCGAAGATAAGCACTAAGCGTTTCAGCGCTCTAATGGGTGCAGTGTTAGCAGTTGGAGACAGTAAACGTAGCTCTGCAGTTGATGATCTCAATTGCCACACACAACCATCCCAGGTGCTTGCTTTAACTTCGTGCTGTGAAATGTGGTTGCATGTTGCATATGGTGTCTAGATTGTATTGCTTCCAATTTGGTTAAATTGCATCTGCTTACTTTACACATTATACCTTTGATAATGACATGCCTTCCTGTTTTTGATACATACTACATATGTCTATTAACCATGTTCGTACATCAAACTAATGCTCTTTTGTATCCCTCGTCAATCACTTATGATGAGACAGTCACCCGAGTGGGTTACTGTGAGACGCCCTACTCGTTTAAAGAGTGCAGTGTCATCCTCCCCACATGATTCTCAAGAAACAGCAAGGCTAAATGAAGATAGTCAACGTAGCTCTCTAGTTGATCACCGCAATTCCCCCACACCACCATCGCAGGTGCTTGCTCTTACTTGGCAGTGTGATATGTGGTTGCATGTTGCATATGGTGTCTACCTTGTAATGCTTCTAATTAGGGTAAATTGCATCTTTGGTACATACTACTTTTCTTGTGTATCCCTCATCAATGCTCCTAATTTGTTAAATTGCATCTCCTTAGCTTACACATTATACATGTGAATATGACACGCCTTCCTGTTTTTGGTACATACTACATCTGCCTATCACACCATGTTCTTACATCAAACTACTGTTCTTGTGTATCCTGCGTCTATCGCTTATAATGAGACAGTCACGCGCGTGGGTTAATATGAGAAGCAATACTCTTATAAAGAATGCAATTTCATCCTCTCCACATGATTCTCAAGAAACAGCAAGCCTAAATGAAGATATTGAACGTAGCTCTGTACCTGAAGACCGCACTTCCCCTACACCACCATCATAGTTGCTTGCTCTAACTTCGCAGTGTGATATGTCGTTGCATGTTGCATACGGTGTCTAGCTTGTAATGCTTCTAATTAGGGTAAATTGCATCTGCTTAGTTTACACACTATACCTGTGAATATGACATGCCTTCCTATTTTTGGTACACACTACATCTATGTGTTAACCTTGTTCTTACATGAAACTACCTCTCTTCTGTATCCTGCATCAATCACTTACGATGAGTCACCTTTATTCGTTGCATATTGCATATTATTTCTAGCATGTTGCCATGTATTGCTTCTAATTTGGTCAAATACATTTGTTAGGGCACCCTTTTAATTTGGCAGAGTGATATTGGTTTCATCTTTCATATGGTTTCTAGCTTGCATCGATTCTAACAAGTTCAAGCACCTTGTGCTTAGTTTACACTTTATACATCATACATGTCAATATGTCACGCCGTCGTGTTTTTCATACATATTCCATCCTCCTATCATGCGGCTGCCTTACATGAAGGTAGTGTTCGTCAGTATCATGCATCAATTAGTTCTGAAGAGCAAATTTTATTCCTTTTTCTTGTGGGTTTGGCTTGACAAGGAAAAATCAAGAAAGAGGAAGGAAAAGAATAAGGAAGGCGATGATGGTGGTCCTCTGCAGCAACGTAAACGGAGCATCTGTACCGATTCTCCTTGTACTGATAGTGCATTACAAGGTCCAAGTCTCCGCTCCCCTACTCCACTATCCAAGTTGCTTGCTCTAACTTGGCAGTGTGCTATCTGGTTGCATGTTGCATATGGTGTCTAGCTCGTATTGCTCCTAATTAGTGTAACCTGCATCTGCTTAGCTTACACATGATACATGTGAATATGACACGCTTTCCTGTTTTTTGGTACATACTATATCTGTCTATCACACCATGTTCTTACATGGAACTACTCTTCTTGTGTATCCTGCATCAGTCACTTATGATGGGACACCTTTAAGTTGGCAGTGTGATATTGGTTTGCGTCTTGAATATGATTTCTAGCATGTATTGCTTCTAGTTTGATGAACGCCACCTATGATGAGACAGTTTTAACTTGGCAGAGTGATATTAATTGCACCTTCCATATGGTGTCTTGCAGTGTTTCTAATTTGTTGAAGTGCCTTCTACTTAGTTACCACATCATAGGTGTGAATATGTCAAGCCGTCCATTTTTTCGTACATATTCCATCCTCGTATCATGACTTTGCCTTTCATCAGAGTAGTGTTCGTCAGTATCATGCATGAATGAGTTCTGAAGAGCGAATGATATTCCTTTTTCTAGTCGGTATGACCTCACAATGCAAAATCAATAAAGCTGAAGGAAATTGGCAAGGCATTGGATGAGGGTGGTCCTTCCGAGCAACTGAAACGGAGGTTCTCTACAGATTCTACTCCGCCATCCTCCCAACAAGATTCGCAAGACAACGCAAGGCTAGATAGTCAACGTAGCTGTGTAGATGATGAGCACATCTCCCCTACTCCACCATCACAGGTGCTTGCTCTAACTTGGCACTATTATATGTGGTTGCATGTTGCGTATGATGTCTAGCTTGTATTGCTTCTAACTTTGTTGAATTGCATCTACTTACTTTACACATAATGCCTGTGAATATGACATGTGTTCCTGTTTCTACATCAGACTACTATTCTTGCATATCCTGCATCAGTCACTTATGATAAGTCACCTTTAAGTCGCCACTGTGATATTGGTTGTGTCTTGCATATGATTTCTAGCATGTACTGCTTCTAATTTGTTGAAACTCCATACAGTTTGAAATTGGCAGAGTGATATTGGTTGCATCTTTCATATGGTGTCTAGCTTGCAGTGCTTCTAATTTGTTGAAATGCCTTCTGCTTAGTTACCACATCATAGGTGTGAATATGTCACACCATCCTGTTTTCATATATATTCCATCCTCGCATCATGTGTTTGCCTTTCATCCAAGTAGTGTTCGTCAATATCATATATGAATGAGTTCTGAAGAGCGAATTTTATTCCTTTTTCTTATCGGTTTGAATTCACAATGCAAAATCTTTATAGCTGAAGGAAATTAGTCCGGCAGTGGATGATGGTGGTCCTTCGGAGCAACTCAAACAGGGGGTCTCTACAGATTCTACTCTGCCATCCTCCCAACAAGATTCGCAAGACAACACAAGGCTGGACAGTCAACGTAGCTGTGTAGATGATGAGCACATCTCCCCTACTCCACCATCACAGGTGCTTGCTCTAACTTGACACTATTACATGTGGTTGCATGTTGTGTATGATGTCTAGCTTGTATTGCTTCTAACTTGAATTGCATCTGCTTACTTTACACATAATGCCTGTGAATATGACACGTGTTCCTGTTTCTAGAACATACATGTACATGATGAGCACATCTCCCCAACTCCACCATCACAGGTGCTTGCTCTTACTTGGAACTGTTATACGTGGCTGCGTTTTCTGTATGATGTCTAGTTTGTATTGCTTCTGATTATGTTGAATTGCATCTGCGTAGCTTACAACTTATACCTGCAACGATCACTTACCCATAAGACACATTTAACTTGGGACTGTGATGTAGGTTGCATCTTGCATTGTCTTCTAGCTTGTACTGCTTCTAATTTCTTGAAATGGCACTTACGACGAGACACTTTTTACCTGATAGAGTGATATTGGTTGCATGTTCATATGGTGCCTAGCTTTCATTTCTTCTAATTTGGTTGAAATGCCTTCCGCTTACTGTTTTTTCATACATATTCCATCCTCCTATCATACGTGTGCATATGAAACGCTCTCTTTTTTTGTATATATTCCATCCTCCTATCCTGCGCTTGCCTTACATCAAAGTAGTGTTCGTCTGTATCATGCATCAACCAGTTATGCAGAGCTAATTTTATTCATCTTCATGTGGTTTTGACTTCATAAGGCAATATCAGAAAATAGGAAGGAAAAGAGTAAGTTAGGGGATGTTGGTGGTCCTCCGGACCGACGCAAAGAGAGACTCTCTAGATTTGCCACTGCTACTGCTAATGAAGTTGAAGTCCCAAGTCTACATGATGAGTTCATCTCCCATACTCCACCATCGCAGGTGCTTGCTCTAAGTTGACAGTGTGATAATTGGTTTCATGTTGCATATGTTGTCTAGCCTGTATTTCTTCTATTTTGATTAAGTTGCACGTGCTGAGTTCATACGTTATACATGTGCATATGACATGGCTTTCTGTGTCTAGAATACACTGCATCTATCTATCATACCATGTTCTTACATCAAAGTACTACTATTGTGTATCCCGCATCAGTCACTCATGATTGGACGCTTTTAACATGGTAGTTTGATAGTGGTTGCATCTTGCATTGATTTCTACGTTGTACTGCTTCTAATTTTTTGAATTGCCACTTATGACAAGACACTTTTAACTTGGCAGAGTAATATTGGTTGCATCTTTCATATGGTGTCTAGCTTGCATTACTTCTACTTTCTTGAAAATCCATCTGCTTAGGTTGCACATCGCAGCTGCGAATATGTCATGCCATCCTGTTTTTCTTACATATTCCATCCTCATACGGTTGTCTTACATCAAAGTATTGCTTGTCTGTATCATGCATCAATGAGTTCTGAAGAGTGATTTTATTCTTTTGTGTTGTGGGTACAGCTTGACATGGCAAAGTCAAAAAAGAGCAAGGAAAATAATATAGTAGGGAGTGCTGTTACTCATCGGGTGAAACGGAAAAGGTTCTGCCGTCGAGATTCTGCTGGTACTTATAGTGCAGTAGAAGGTCCAAGTCCACCGGCTAACTCTACAAACATAGTATCACCTGCTCCACCAGCTGCAGCATTCGCTTCAACTGTACCAGCATCTCAACCAGTTACTCGTTCGTTTGATCCGGAACTGGCCAGTTCCCAAGCTGCCTTCACACCTAACACTACTTCCGAAGCACTGCTGACACAACAGGACTTGGCAAGATCAGATGAACCTCATGAGCATCAACACCAAGACGGTACCTGACCGAGTCAAGTTGCAGTTGCATGCTCCTTTATATGTACTCTCACAGTTTGATGTACACTAACACTTTCCATATTCGTTGTTGAACTAGGACCACGGCGCAAGCGGAAACAGACATTAGGGATAATGCTTGACAGATTAACAAATCTAAAGGAGGAAGAATGGAGATCCATTTTGAGGCAGGTTTAAAAAGGCCACGTGATGCTACAGAGTCAGCCAAGTTAGTATCAGAGGCAGCCGTTGCCGTTAGGTGTCATGCACGTATCCTCCCAAAGTGGATCCAGTACAGGAATGAGAAAGACAATACCTAGTTTAACACCTTCCTTGACCATTTATCCGTAAGTAATGTTATTCATCGCAATTAGTAATATTGTCTTGCTCTGTCCCATACTTTCTAGCTTCCTCCTAATAAGACTCACATTCTTTTTTCAACAGATGAGGTTCAAGTTGGATCCGAAAGATGATGCAACTAAACATGCATGCACTCATGTTTTTCAGTCTGCTCTGCGACAGTATCGGTACCACCTTAGAAAATCTCACTTTGAAGGCAAGGCTAACAATGAAATCGCCCAAACATCTCCAGTGGAATATATTACAGATGAAGACTGGACAGCCCTCGTGAAACACTGGTCTGATCCAAAGTATCAGGTAGGCTATATGTATTTGATCAGACCACATATTGAACTTGTATTTATGTATGTGCCTTACAAGTGTATCTTCTTCTAGGCTAACTGTTTGAAGAACAAAACCAACCATTCTAAAGTGAAATTCCAACAGACAACAGGATCTCGTAGCTATATTGCACACTGCGAGGCTCTTGTAAATAGCTGCTACTTCCTTCTTTTTTTTGTGCCATATTATCGTATCTATATTGACTTGTTCCAAATACAGAGGAAAGCCCGTGTGGACCAAAAAGAACCTGAACCGAATGCAGTGCAAATCTTCAAGGATTGCCACACCGGCAAGATGAAGGGTATGAGCACACCAGTTCAAGCCGCTGTTGTAAGTCCTTACTCCTCCTGCCTTGAACTGATTGGTATTGTGATGTGTTCATTTAACTACTTGGTTTGCAGCAATTGTCAGTTACTCTGTTCACTTTTATTCACAGTTATCTTAACGTATCATTTCACCTTACATGGTTTAAAAGAGATGAAGGATATTCTTTTGCTCTTGATCTGTAATCTAGTTGTTATGTTCACGTGCGCACACAATGATAAAATAGCCTGTTTGTTTTATATCTGTTTGCCCATGATATGAATGATGTCATACTATGTTCATCCTACTTTGAACCATGTCTCTTTATCCTTAGATGTCAACGAATGTGAGGAAATAGACAATACAGTAGGCATGCTACATGGACATATGTTCTGAAAGTGATTTTATTATGTAGTTGGCACTGCAATACATGCTAATGTATTACAGTAGTTCACCAAAATAAGTTATGTATAAACGTTTAACCTACTTTGTTTGTTTTTATCTCATTAATAACTTATCTGGTACACTAATCTACAAGTTCAAACTTTCAGGAAGCTATGGAACTAATGATTGAACAGCCACAACCACCTGAAGGTGACGAGGCTACTACAGGCACAATGTCACCTCTTGCTGCAGTGCGTCAGTATCTCTCCACTAACAGTGCAAAAAGCACCTTCCTGCGTAATTCTGGGTTGGTTGTCAAGGTAACCTCATCCAAATCGCCTACTGAACATAATCTTCCTGCTAGACAGAGTGATATATCTGTGCTCCAGACACAAGTCCAATCCCTAATGGACGTTGTTTCGGAAACAAGATAGTGGTTGAGAAATGTCGTCAAGATATGAATGGTTTTGAAACCAGACTATCAGACATTCGCTTCGTTGTTCAAGAGCAATGGCGGAAAAAAGGTGGAGATCGTGCTGCTCCATCAGATTCTACAGCCTGAAACATTAGCTCTCAGGTCAAATGATCTGTGCTTCTATACATCTGATGGTGCTTTTATCTGGAAGGACAGTAAACTTTATGCCAACAGGCCTTTTGTTGTATGGTTGGAATTTATTTTGTTGTGATACAACATTTATGATGCTGCCTCAGGCTGCAGTAATTACGACGCTATTTTTGTATAGTGTAGGTTTATCTTAGTAATGTATTCGGCCGAAAGCTTCGTAGGAGCCCAACATGCCAACATTCGTCGGGCCCATTCCAATTGGGCTTAAAACGATTACGGGCCGAAATTGGCATGTAGCCCACTAAAAATATCTGGGCCTAAATTAGCATCAGCTTTCATATTTTTCTGGTAGGCCTGTGTCCATAGTGGGCCTTTAACAGGCCTAAACATAATTTGGGCCCTCAGTAAAAATAGGCTGTTTACACGTGTAAATATCTCGAGCCCATAAAAACATGGGCCTTTAATAGACCGAAAGTGAGATTGGGCCCATTTACAATACGGATCTTTGACAGGCCGAAATTCGGACGGGCCGTAAATGCGCCGACCTAATACACGGGCCTTTAACAGGCCAGAACTTCGGTCGGACTAGATTATCGTCATTTTTATATGGGCCGTTAATGGGCCCGATATGACGTTGGGCCACATATGGCCCATGGTTTACGTACGGCGTTAACAGGCCGAAAATGACCACAAGCCGAAAGTGGCCCAAAGCTATAGTGGGCCTCTAACAGGCTGAATGTCAGACATGGCCGAATATGACCCAAATCCTTCACGGTCGTTTATGTGCTGAAAGTTTTGATGGCCTGTAAATGGGCCCAAATGAAGTCGGACCTTTAACAGGCCGGAAATACACCGGGCCGTAATTCGGCCCAATTACTTAGCGGACTGTTAACGGGCCAGAAGTGACCATGCGCCGCGTTGATGACAAGTTTAGGACAGGCTGTTGACGGGCCGATTTGACAGAGAATGTTGGGCCTTTAGCTGGGTCAGCCCATTATGGTCTGCAGAATCTTGTGGGCCTTTAGCTGGGCCAGCCCATTGTGGTCCGCAAAATCTTGTGGGCCTTTAGCTGGGCCGGCCCATTATGGTCTGCAAAATCGTGTGGGCCTTTAGCTGGGCCGGCCCATTATGGTCCACTAAATTGTGTGGGCCTTTAGGTGGGCCGGCCCATTATGGTCCGCTAAATGTTATGGGCCTTCGGTTGTGCCGGCCCATTTAAACTTTGTGGGCCACTTTTGGGCCGGTCCACGTGTCAACATATCATAGGCCCATCTCGACTGTTGGATGAGTGACACCTGTGCCAACGCGGAGCTAACGCGTGGATCCGTCAGCCAATGAGAATTTTACACGTGGAAAATCGGCATTGGTCATGGCTGTTAATGGGTTATCGGATCCAAAATCCGACCCGATAGTTTAACGGCGTTCCGTTACGGTGGATGCCATGTGTCGGTCACCCTTGACGAAAGCACTTCTGTGACGCGCGATTTATCGTCATGGAAGTGGACACTTCCGTGATGATAATTTTGGCAATGTCATGGAACACTTCTACGACAGCACAGGTATGACTATCTTTATTCTGTCATAAATTTGTCATGGATGTACATGCATGACAGAAAACGCGACCTACTGTGACAGACACGTATCATCACGGAAGTGTATTTTTTATAGTGTATGTTAAAGCAGACAATGAAAGAGCACGCCAAGATGCATTGGACCTGTTAGATGAGAAACGAGCGGCGGCTCGCTCGGTGATTTATCAGCAAGACCTGCGGCGTTATCATAGCCGCCGGGTTAAAACCAGAACTTTTCAAGAAGGCGACTTAGTGCTTCGGCTTATCCAAGATCAGACCGATATGCACAGGTTATCCCCACCTTGGGAAGGGCCCTTTGTGGTCAGCAAGAATCTGCACAACGGATCATACTACCTCGTTGATGTTCGAGAGCATAAAGACTCACGCAAGTCAGAGGAGGAGACGATCCGGCCGTGGAACATAGCTCATCTACGGCCTTACTACACCTGAGCCATAGGCTCCTATCATGTACATATTTTTGACGATGTATATATTATGTTCAATATAATAAACCGGAGCCCCAGCTAAAGCGGGGTACCTGTTCTTTTTCTCATATCATGAGTGGTTACACGGGGGCTTCTGTTTGTAAAGCGACATCCGGTTTACCCCTTGGTTTAGCTTATACAGCTATCTATAAATATAAATCACTTGGGGGCTTGGTCGTATCCGAACCATAGCTACACTACTTGATTGGCTAAGAGCCACAAAAGAAAGTCACTTGGGGGCTTGGTCGTATTCGAACCATAGCTAAACCTCTTGATTGGCTCAGCGCCATAAAAAAATATTACTTAGGGGCCAAAGAGAGTGTTGTAAAGAACAACTCAAACATGGGCACCCGTCGAGCACAGCTCAAAATGTTGCTTGGGGATTCGTTGCTATCGCAATGAACAAAGAATCTACACTTGCAATAGCCTATCAAGCCACGGCTTGGAAGCCTAGTGTATACACCTAAAACCCCGGGTTAACCTGCCTTCATCAAGTAAGTCACTCCGTCCAGGTAAACCTGGTATGACCCGCCAACTTGACAAGTCAATCTCATAAGACCCTGAACTTGTCAACGTTAAACCGGCGATTGGTTAAGGATTGAGGACCATCTTAAAAGGCTTTGTAATACGGTTTAACTCAGTGGCCTGGCAGCCCATGAAATCCTCGAATTTGGGCCTGGCAGCCCTTGAAAAGCCTCGACTACAAGTTTTTCTTTTGCTTTTATTTGTCAAAGTTTTTTCTCCCTTGATAAAGGTTTTAAGTTAAGCCAGCGTCCAATGGCCCGGCCTGACTATAAGTCATCAATATAAACCGGTGTTTCTTAACCCGGCCTGACGTTAACTATAAGTTGCCATGATGATCATTCGGTGTTTATCATAACCCGGCATGACTTATTATATACCAGCATAGCATGGTGTGAGTTATCAGTACTCAAGATTTGGGTCATCACCCTTATTACAAGAACGTTGGTAAACCAACAAGGTGATTCAACATCACAGGTATGATGTGTTTTATATTCTTTACAGCTTTGGTTATAAACCTTGGCTTTATATTGGGCATTATGACCCGTCCGGCGATAAACCGCCAGGGCAATTTTTCAGTCTATTTTATGCAGAAAACAGGACTGTATAAAACTGTTAAGGATCATAAGCAGACATAACATGACAGATTAACAGTATTGTGCCAGATAAATATGCACGATGGCATAACAGACCAAGTATTTAAGCTAGCCTATTACAAGGCGTTGTTGCTGCCCAAAAGAATAATTGCCTTCCACAAGGATGACAGTGTGCAGACGATAAACCAGCTCCCAGATTATGACTCTTCTTCGGGTTGATGTGAAGGTTGCGGATCTTCCTGCACCGGTTCACCCTCCCTCTCTCGACCCTGTGGCTGGAAGTCAACAGTTGTCCAATCAATCCCTGTTAAGGCTCGGAAGACAGTTTCATCGTGTATAAGATCAGACGGTTCAACGTCAGGAGCGTAAGTATGCTTACGGATCGGCGGGATCAGATTTTCCATGTCATAAGTTGGTGCATTCATCCGCTTGCCGCTGGCATCATAAATATTCTGATAAAATGACAAGTCAGTGTCTTCAGCCAACTTACTTGCCAGTGGACGCATCTCTCTTGTGATGACCAGGAGATCGTCATTGTCGAATTCTGACCTGTCCTCTTTTTGGCTTGGATAACCATTCCCAACATCTTCCGGATCAAGGTCAGATATCCAGGCCTTAGCACGAGTCAGTGCAGTAAGGGCACCGGATCTAGCAGCGGATTTCTTTAATTCTACAATCCGGGCAGGCAGCATGGATAACCTCTCCAGTGTTTCCTTGATTAGCGTTGGGGGCGGTTTGTTATTGGAGGCTGTGCAGATGGCTCGTTGAGCGCCGGTATATAGCTGTTCTACCAAAGTATAGACAACCTTCAACTTTTTGCGCATGTTTGCGCCAAAATGAGTAACACGGCTACCTGCAAAAGGATCATATTATTGTTAAACCGGAAGTTTTCATAACTGGCATTTGTTACAAATTTGTGAAGAGATTGTTACCAAAGATGGCAGAGGTTATGGCATCGATCTGCCGCTTCAAGCTGCTCAGTTCTTCTGTCATCGGTTTAAGGGCGTTTTCCGCGTCTTCTGCCCGCTTTAACAAAGTGGATTTTTCAGTTTCCCAGTCTGCCCGTTCACCTTTAAAGTACTCCTTTAGTTGTTCCATGGTTGTTAAAGCGGTGGTCAGCTCGCCTTTAACTTTGCAAGTTTCATCTTGCTGGGACTTGATGTTTTCTTGGAGATCGGTAATTTGGGAGTCGTTTTTGGTCAGCTCAGCCTGCACAAGACAGTTAATGACTTAGTACTACAACTCTGAAGTCCCAAGCACATAACAAGTTATCTACTTGGAACTTGGGGGCTAATGCGGATTGCTTTTTATCAGCTGTTAATTTAAAGTCCCAAGCACATAACAAGTTATCTACTTGGAACTTGGGGGCTAATGCGGATTGCTTTTTATCAGCTGTTAATTTAAAGTCCCAAGCACATAACAAGTTATCTACTTGACACTTGGGGGCTAATGCGTATTTGCTCAGATTCAGACGGATTATCATAATCACAAGTGGTGAAAGTAGTATGATGTACCGGTTCATTCTAAAGCTATAAACCGGTCCATGGGGGCTACACTAGCAAAATTCAAACATTGATTCTATTACAAGACCCGGTTCATATCAACGTTATGAACCGGCCCTTGGGGGCTACTGGAGTTGATAGTTTAAACCAGTTATAAGAAAGGAGTATTTATGCAAAGGGAAGTGATATTTACCTCATACCGTTCCTTCATCAGACCTACTAAGCCGGCTTCATAGTCGCGTCTTGTATATAGGCGGTTCAAAAGGCCAGAATGAAGGTCTTGGGCGCTAAGGTTGGCATAGCTTGATAACTCAGATTTCCATTTGCCCTTGTCCATAGCGGAAATTTCTCCTTTGGCGCTATGCTTTGATAAAGCGACAGGACAGCCAGGGGAGGTGAAACCAAGACCAGTTATGACAACATCATCATCCGTCGTCTTGGCAGGGCTTGGCGGTTTATCAGACGCTTTAGCTGGGCTCGGCGGATCAGCAGTTGGACTTGGTGGATCAGCTGGCTGGCCTGTTGGGTTTGCTTCCACCGGTTCAACAAAGGCGCCAGTTGCTTGAGGTTCCGGATCATCAAGGACAGTGTTAGCCTCCGGATCAACAGCTTCTGGGGTTTTCTCCGGTTCATGGTCGGTCGGCTTATTCAACTTAGCCTTCTTGCTTGGTCTGGCTTTGGCACTGAAAAGAGCAGGCACGGAAGTCAGTATGATAAAATAATACAAGACCAAAAAAGTTAAAGTATGTTATCCTTACCCCAGGGACAGTTTTAAGGGGAGGAAGTTGCGTAGCTGACGACTCGCCGGATGATGAATGGGAAGTTACCTGATAATTTGAGTCAGACGGATTAAGAGGATATCGGAAGTAACCCGCCTTAGGGTAAAGGCTGTCAGGAGTATAAGCATCCTCTTGGCGACGTTTGCGAACCAAAGAATTTGGTAAACCGGAGGAGGTCACCACTTGGCCACTATGCCGGGTTGTGCGGCGAGTTTCATGTTGTTGTGTCTTCAAAAGAAAGTGCGGATCCAAATAAGAAAGAGGACATGAAAATTTTACTTTCGGACGGCTCGACGGATTCTTGGTACTCGTACAGGATTTGAATCAGAGGAAAGAATAATTACCTCGTCAGCATGGCTAGCTTCCGCTTCATCCTGATAATGATCATTGTCAATAAGGTGTATGAAAAAATGAACCGAGAGAGTCAAGTTCTACCTCTGAATCCGGATTATCCAGATCATCGTCAATGATGGGCTCGGACGGTTCAACATTTCTCCTTTTCACAGGCTTCTTTGAAGCCGTGCTCTTAAGCCGAGGAGCTCTTGCCGGTTTATCCTGTGATTTCCTTTTCCAGAACGGATCATCGGCCTGCATAGACAAATAGTAAGCTATCAAAGAAAATTTAACAAAGGGTGGATTAAGATAGAAATGCGGTAAATTCTACCTTTGGCGGTTTGTTGGCAGCATAGAAAGGACTGAGCCCGATTTTGCTGCATACGTCTATCGACTCATCAAGAATTTTCTTGACAGCTTCGGTGACTTCATCATCAGTAAGCTGGATATCAATATGACGCTGAGGGTCTTTCAGATCCCCTGTGTATTCACACATTAAACCGGGGCCCCGGCTTAAAGGCAAAACGCTCCATGAAACCTAGCATCGAACAAAGTCCACGCCTATCAGCCCATTTGCAACAAAGGCTCTGAGCTTTGCCAGTTGAGGGGCGTATTTTGCTCGCTCCTGGGCGGTCAGTCGTTGAGGAAAGGGATGAGTTTAGGTAAGCCGGTGTGGGTGATAACCCGGCAAAGGATTTTCATTGTCTGGAGCTGTATTGCGGCAATAAAACCAAGTCTGATTCCAGCCCTTGGGATGACTGTGAAGCTTGGCGTGAGGGAAGTCAACATCTCTCCTCTTTTGAATCGAAACCCCGCCTAGTTTAGTGTTGGATCCGTCCGTAAACTCAGTACGGCGGTTTAAATAAAAGAAATCCCGGAACAGATCAAAAGTAGACTCCTCTTGCAGGTACACTTCACAGAATACTTGCCAGTCGCAAATATTGGATATTGAGTTTGGACCGATGTCTTGAGGGTGGATTAGAAAGCTGGCGAGCACGTCACGAAAGAATTTTGATCCGGGAGGGGTGAAGCCTCGGCTCAGGTGATCAGCAAACACAATAACTTCTCCATCTTGGGGTTCGGGAGGATTTTCTGGACCGGGGACTCGCCAATGAATGGTGTCTTTGCTTGCTAAAGCGCCCGTTGCAACACACCCAGTCAGTTGTGCTTCGGTAACCCAGGAAGGGACCCAATTGCAAGAACAGAATTGTTTGGCCATTTCGGTGACAAGCTGGAAAAATGATCAATATCCGGTTTAAAATTCATGACTGGTACTTACAAACCGGTGCAATGATGGAAGAAGATGACATTGAAACATCTGTGTATACTAAACCGAATTCTGGTATTTAAAGCAGATTGGCGGTTTAAAAAGAGGGCTAATGGTACATGGCGAGTTATCAGATTCTAAAGGTTAAACCGCCTACAATGGTATGGAGGCTACAGACCTAATTTTTTTCTAAGTGAGGTACAAACAGATTTCACAGATCAGTAATATAATTTTGGATCTACCACAGTTCCAAAAGGGAGATAAATTTTCAACCTAAAATGGTGACAGTAGAAGAACACATCTGCTTGGCTGGGATCTCATGCAGTAAAAGGTAGTTTCTGAGGTTGGAAAGGGGCGCTAAACTATTATCGCTTGCCTTTACTATCAGTTTCAGATCAAGTTATGAGATCTAAGAAGAAAAAGGACGAACAATGAAGAACACCGACGAACAGCGGAACCCTAATGCAGATCTGATGTTTGAGAAGAAGAGTGCTTACTGATGCTGCGGAACAGCGGAGGTGCGTAGCCGTTTTTCTCTGGTCAAGAACAGGTTGATGCAGCGGCCTTGGTTGGTGCAGACGCGAAGGTCGACGGCGGCGGTGCAGCTCGGGCTCTGAGGCGTCGTGAGAAAGAAGAAGAAATGAAGAGACAAGGGGGGGGAATGGAAAGGACCCTCGGTCTTATTTATAAAGGCGAAAGGATAAGTGTCAAGCGCAAAAATCGAGGAGCCTAACAGTTGGATATGTGACAGAGTTGTCGCCTTGATTGTCGGAGGCTCATTAATGAAGGGGAGATATATACCATTTTAAATAACAGGTGACCTCATGGCGGTTTATCATGATACTGGACGATGACGTCATGGCAGTTTACAAGATTTATATAAAGGTGTTGAAGGAAGAAATTTTCTCAAGTTTTGAAGATTGACATGAACCAGTCCAAATCAATCTGGGGCCTAATGTTGGGGATATTACTACTGGGTGTGAACCGGCCAGGTGAAGCCGGGTTATCCCCATAATGGATTGTTTATATTTGAAGCCCATGAAGACAAGGAATAAGGCGCTTTACTACAGAGACTCAAAGGCCCAAGGCCCAAAGGTAGATTAGGGCATGTAGCTATAAACCGCCATGTAATGCATAACTTGTATCGTGAGGTATGAGAAAGTAGAGACCGAGCCGGATACGTGTATAAAACGGCATCGGGACTCTGTAAGCCGGCGGGTGTCGACCTGTGTATATAAAGGCACGACCCGGCGGCGGTTTAGGGACGAGAAACAACAACTCGAGATCCAGGTAAAGCGATTCCGCTCCCTGATCATCGAGACGACATCAATTCCACCACAACTTGGTCGTAGGCTTTTACCTTCACCGCACGGGGCTGAACCAGTATAAACTCCCGTGTCCTTTGTCCGGTTTAACCCCTTTAAGCTAACCCATTGCGATGGCTCCACAACTAAGTCCTTTCGCTAGGACATCTGCCGTGACAAACCCACGACAATACGCAACTGTTCATGTCCATAATTCGGCTCCGCACCTTCATGGTCATGGCCGAATCAGTGAAACTTCTGCAGGAGCACAAATGCCTTCACCTACTACCATGGCATATCATACCCCCCTACACAATTACAGAATTTTGGCAACATCTAATTGCCCAATGAGTCTAAAAGCATTGGGGGGCAACCGTATCCAGACAGTTTAATTGAGAACAAGGTTACATTCTCTTGGGATTTGTGCAACTCTATTCGCCAGGAACTAATAGAAGGTGGGTAGCCTCATGATTTTGATGCTGTAAAAGCTAGAGTTGTACAAATGATGCAGTCGCCCAGTGATGTACCATCCAGTGTACCACCTAAACAATCGCAAAGTTTCGGCACCTCATTGCCGAAAGAGTCTCAAAGTATTGGGGGGCAATCTCATGACGTGTGGATGGAAATTGAGATGAAAAATTTTAAAGCTCGCCAAGCTGAGATGTGGGCTAAAATTAGACGAGAACGAGAAGCCTTGCAAATTCAAAAAGATAAAGTAATTGATTCAAGTAACAAAGAAAATTCGGTTATTAGAAAAGCCGAATCAAGTAGTATATATTCTGAGTCCATCAAATCCAAAGAGGCAAGCATTACTGAGAAAGGGCACGGAAAGCATAGCAAAACAACCATACTTGATTTTTCCGAAGTCAATGGAACCTACTTCCTGCCCTATGAGTTTCGTGCCATAGAAATTGACAAGCCTCAAGGACAAGAACAAGTAGCCGAACAAAGTTCTGCTGACATGGATCTTCAAAGCAATGATGCACGGAATCAAGAAAAAGATGATGGCAAGGTGTTGGGGAGCCATACAAAGACGGAACAAGATGTTCTTCAAGTCACACCACCATCATGCTCTCCCAACATATTTGAAGAGGTATGGCTGTCAAGTAATTTACCTGTTTTCAGATTTGGTCACAACTTTCTTGTTGATGCATCTATTAGACAAATCCTCACAAGTAGTTTTGAAAGACCAATGAAGAAGGGTAATTTACTTGTTATCAATAAAATTGTTATTGAGCATATCGATCAACCCATTGTGCCATTTATAAAGACCGATAATGACTTGTTGTTGCAGCCAGGGCTTTCCCCATTGCTTTATCTAGAGTTCATATCTAATTGGGTGGCTTTGCTTGTTTATTACTTGGCTTTCATTTGGTCTCAATTGAGACATGTATGCTATAACTATTATTGTTTCAGAAATTTAAAGCCAATGTTAAATTCTTTTGAGAAAATCGATGCTATTATGGTATCTTATCGAAAGACATCGGATATAGAGTGCAAAACACATTGCATAGCCGAATAGGGAGATTCCAAATCTGAACCATTCGTTTGCTTACCCCCAAAGCCGTTTGCACACCAAGATCGTCTAGAAAACAAAAAGTATACCTTCGATTCAAACATGTGTGATCAAATCTTTCATTTGTTGTTGAAAAATAATTCATCAAACATAATTTTGAGGATTGCAATATGTTTCGTCAAATAGTTAAATCGGCCATTGAAAAAGGACGATTGAAATTTTTTGAGACACCAAGAGATGACCAGTCTATTCCGATTGGTCCTGATGGCAAAAAGTTTATGCATCGGCTGCTTCAATTCGATCCATTTAAAGAGAAGGTAAAAACAGCAGGTGACGGGATCAAGCTTTCAAGAAGAGAAGTTGTTGAAGAGCATAGTAAACATACTTGAGGGCGAGAATTCCATCGAAGCTACAATGAAGACGCCAAGGACTGGGGGGCAGCAAGAAAATCCAACGATCGATGAAAGCAAACCAAAAGAAAACAAAGACCGAAATAAGTGCAAGTGTAAGAGGTCAAAAATCACCTTCGCTGAACTATTGGAAAAATAGCAAAAGAAGATTGAGGAGCAGAATGCTTATCGGCCAAATCATGTAAAGAATCTAAGATCACCCCCACGACGCAAATATGAGGATCGGTATTGGCAAAGTGAGAATTTTAATGCAACATATTCATATCCTTATTTTGGGTCGCCAATGCCAATGCCGTGGATGCCTCCCTATGCTCATGTAGATCCATATCCATCATGGGACAGGTATGATACAAGGGCACATTTTCCATCTTACTTTAGACCATCTCACCAATATTATGCAGCTCCGAGAAAAACAACATTTGAACAATCACATGTTAAAGACCGTTTCAATCATAAGGAATCGGTCCGGAGCTCAAGGAAAAACAAAGAGGTAGTCAAGCAAGTTTACCGCGTTAAAAGAGATGGTCGTAAGAGTGCTACTTCAGATTTGATCTCAAATGAAAAAGAGCCAATGAAAGTGTTGACATTGGCTACTACAGGCAATGAGATGAAGCAATCAATTGTTAAGAGTCAATCAAGTGCCAAATCTGAAGAGAAGAAGTTGAACAAGAATTGCCATTGCTTCAAACAAAATCGCAGCCGGGGTGCCCACTCGGCTTATCATATTGGCAAAAGAAGAAATTACAAAATCTTAGTGCACAAGAGCTTAGAAAGAAGAACATGGCATGGGTTCCCAAGAGGATCAATCAAAACAGAAACGATGTGCATGCTTCAATTGCAACAAGTACAATAAAAGTGAAGAAAGAGAAGGATGGAAGCAACAAACAATTAAGCCGAAGGTGTGCATCACAACATCAAAATTTTCGGTTAGCACATCATCCATTTTCTTCAACCATGCCATTGATGCCTTTGCCATGGAATTCATCCCTAGGTATGATCAATTACCCTCCATGGATTTATTTTGATCCATGGTTGCAACATAATTTTCAATATCATGAGAGGGTATTACCAAATCACTATACATTTGGTTAGTAACAATTGTGTTGCTAATACAAAGGGGTCGAATTATTTTATTGCTATTTCATTTGTTTATTTCGGCTATACATACTTTGGTGGGTGAATTCTATATGGACCTCATGGTAATGGCCGATATTTATCTATCGCCCTAAGAATATGCCAAAACATGGCCGGTGTAGTATCCTAACATCGTCCTTAGTTCAATAGGAGACCAAAACAAGCCTTATGCCGCTTAGAATATTTTTATGCACGGTTAATCAAAGCCGAATATGCATTGTTATTCGGATTGAATCTTTTACTTGCTATAGGTGCTATACATATTGAGGCTTTCGGTGATTCGTTATGAGTAGTGCAAGGGTTATCCGTGTTTTCACGAATCACTTATAGTTTATCTTGAGGTATCTCTAGATGCAAAATTTACCTGGGGTTGCTTTAAAATTGTTCATATTTCTAGGCATGACAATTCAAGAGAGTTGGCACAGCAAGCATCCGGCTTCTATGTTAATCATGGTGTATTGCATTTAATAGCCGATGCTTAGTCTCTTCAACATAGGTAAGGCCGAACTGAAGTCCACCGCTTCGGCTACTAATGAAATTTTTATGCAGGCAAAAGTAAGGATTGGAGAAGGTTTATTGTTGATTATCTGCAAAATCCTAGCAAAAGAGTGAATAATATGGTTCCGAGGATGACCTTGAGATACATATCTATGGAACTTTATCATTGGATTGTTAATGAAGTTGAGAAGGTTTCACCCAAGTATGCATCAAGGATTCAAACAAATAATGGCCGATATATATTTAACGTCCTAAGCACATGACAAGTGGCTGATGGAGTGTTGCCATCATCCTTAGAACCAACACGGTACAAGTTATTTTTCGGCATCCAAGCTTTGCCGAAAAAAAGGGGGGCATGTGTTGACGCTCAAAAATGGCATGATCGTAAAGAGTGACTTGAGATTGTAGCAATATGAGGTCAAATATATGATTTCATGTCACCATTGGATGGCTCTCTTCAACCCGATCGAAATAAATATAGAGATGATTCGAAATGGAGCTTGGATGAAAACGTTATGACAATCTTAGAGATGCATGTATTAACATCAGACTAAAGAATGGCATGGAACCTCATTAATATGTCCTCTGATGGAAAAAGTTACAACTGCAAAGTTCTTCGTCTCGTGGAAACGGACGATTTTGATATAAAAATCCTCCCCATCCGAGGTCATATGCAAAAGTTACAGGCAAAACCGTGCGCTGCAACAATGTTTGGCCGGATCATCCGGGCCGGGGTCCGAATCATCCGGGTAATTGAAGCAAAAAGACATCAGAAGGTTGGCGCTGAAGCCAGATGATCTGGGTACAGCCCCGGATGATCCGGATGGAGGCCGGACAGTCCGGGTAGAATTCCGAACGTCCAGGCAGTTTTTTCTGCTGCAGATGTTAGAAAACAGCCCGAAGCTCCCTCAAGATGACCTCAGATCAAAAAGTATTCAACAGCAAAGTTGTGCGTCTCGTCGAGGAGGTTGATTTTGATATAAAAATCATCTTAATCTGAGTTCGTATGCTAAAGTTACAGGCTGATTAGTGAGCTGCTGTCAGAAAACTGGGCTAGGCCGGATCATTCCGGCCTTGAGCCGAACATCCGGGCCGGAGGTCGTGAGTAATGCGTGTTTTATTAGGTTTTGATGATTTGGACGGCTAGGAAAGTCCTTTTCTTGTATGGAAAGTCCATCCGCCTCATATATAGACAAGAGGTGACGACCGATTGAACAACACACAATCGATCAATTCATCTACCACTTTTTATCTCTCTCCCTTGTTCTTCTTCTTCCTCGTTCTTTGTTCGTTCTTCTTGTTGCAGGGCGGCGAACCTCGAGGCCCTAGGGGCGGTCAGGCCGACCTAGGGCTGCCAATAGCCGCCGCGCGCCCTGACGGGGTCCCTCCCGGGCGTGTGGGGATTTGGGTCTACAAAAGCGCCCGCCGGATTGTCTTGCGTACCGCGCTTCTGGCGGGACTCCTTTGACGTGAGCTGTGGTGCATCACCCCCGGCATCGAGGGTACACGGTGACGTGTTCGTGTGCGAACAAAGGTATTGTCTTGGGGCATAAAATTTCTGAAAGAGGTATTGAAGTTGATAAAGCTAAAGTTGATGCTATTGAAAAGATGTCGTGTCCTAAGGACATTAAAGGTATAAGAAGTTTGCTTGGTCATGCCGGATTTTATAGGAGGTTCATTAAAGACTTCTCAAAAATCTCTAGGCCTCTGACTAATCTCTTACAAAAAGATATTCCTTTTGTCTTTGATGATGATTGTGTAGAAGCATTTGAAATACTTAAGAAAGCTTTGATTTCTGCACCTATTGTTCAACCACCTGATTGGAATCTACCATTTGAAATTATGTGTGTTGCTAGTGATTATGTTGTAGGTCCTGTTCTAGGACAAAGAGTTGATAAGAAATTAAATGTTATCCAATATGCTAGTAAAACTCTAGATAGTGCCCAGAGAAATTATGCTAGTACGGAAAAGGAATTTTTAGCAGTTCTATTTGCTTGTGCTAAGTTCATACCTAATATTGTCGATTCTAAAGGAACTGTTCACACTGATCATGCTGCTATTAGATATTTTATGGAAAAGAAAGATGCTAAACCTAGACTTATTAGATGGGTTCTCTTGCTACAAGAATTTGATTTGCATATTATTGATAGAAAGGGAACTGAGAACCCCGTTGTAGACAACTTGTCTAGGTTAGAGAATGTTCTTGATGACCCACTAGCTATTGATGATAGCTTTCCTGATGAACAATTAGCTGTCATAAATGCTTCTCATACTGCTCCATGGTATGCTGATTATGCTAATTACATTGTTGCTAAATTTATACCACCTAGTTTCACATACCAGCAAAAGAAAAAAAAAATCTATAATTTAAAACATTACTTCTGGGATGACCCACACCTTTATAAAGAAGGAGTAGATGGTGTTATTAGACGTTGTGTACCTGAGCATGAATAGGAACAGATGCTACCCAAGTGTCACTCCGAGGCTTATGGAGGACACTACGCTGGAGATAGAACTGCACATAAGGTATTGCAATCCGGTTTTTATTGGCCTACTCTCTTCAAAGATGCCCGTAAGTTTGTCTTGTCTTGTGATGAATGTCAAAGAATTGGTAATATTAGTAGACGTCAAGAAATGCCTATGAATTATTCACTTGTTATTGAACCATTTGATGTTTGGGGCTTTGATTATATGGGACCGTTTCCTTCCTCTAATGGATATACACATATTTTAGTTTCTGTTGATTATGTTACTAAGTGGGTAGAAGCTATTCCAACTAGTAGTTCTGATCATAACACTTCTATTAAGATGCTTAAAGAAGTTATTTTTCCGAGGTTTGGAGTCCCTAGATACTTAATGACTGATGGTGGTTCACATTTTATTCATGGTGCTTTTCGTAAAATGCTTGCTAAGTATGACGTTAATCATAGAATTGCATCTCCATATCACGAACAGTCTAGTGGTCAAGTAGAATTGAGTAATAGAGAGCTTAAACTAATTTTGCAAAAGACTGTTAATAGATCTAGAAAGAATTGGTCCAAGAAACTTGATGATGCTTTATGGGCCTATAGAACTGCATATAAAAATCCTATGGGTATGTCTCCGTATAAAATGGTTTATGGAAAAGCATGTCACTTACCTCTCGAACTAGAACATAAGGCATATTGGGCTATTAAAGAGCTCAATTATGATTTCAAACTTGTCGGTGAGAAGAGGTTATTTGACATTAGCTCACTTGATGAATGGAGAACCCAGGCCTATGAGAATGCCAAACTATTTAAAGAAAATGTTAAAAGATGGCATGACAAAAGGATACAAAAGCGTGAGTTTAATGTACGTGATTATGTGTTGCTATTCAACTCTCGTTTAAGATTTTTTGCAGGAAAACTTTTCTCTAAATGGGAAGGTCCTTACGTTATCGAGGAGGTCTATCGTTCCGGTGCCATCAAAATCAACAATTTCGAAGGCACAAATCTGAAGGTGGCGAACGGTCAAAGAATCAAACATTATATCTCACGTAATCCCATAAATGTTGAAACTAATGTCATTGAAACCGTAACCCCAGAGGAGTACATAAGGGACACTTTCCAGAACGTTTCAGACTCCGAAAAGGAATAGGTATGTGGTACAGTAAGTAAACCGACTCCAAAACAGTTCTAATGGTAGTTTTTCTCCATTTTGGAATATTTAAAAAATAGGAAAATAAAAAGTAGTTCGGGAAGGACACGAGGCATCCATGAGGGTGTAGGGCGCGCCCTACCCCCTGGGCGTGCCCCCTGCCTCGTGGGCACCTCGTGTGCTCTCTGGGCTCTGTTTTCTTGCACGATACTTCTTTTGGTCGGTAAAAATTCATTATATAATCACCTGAAGGTTTTGACCACTGTACCACGCAAATATCCTTTGTTTTTGTTTCGAGCTGTTTTCTGTTGCAGATTAGAGCAGGATGTCTTCTCAAGAATCAGTCGGGGAGAGCCGGGTGTCTCATCCGACACCGGGACCAGGAGCAAACAGTGATGTTGACCGCTTTGGGCCAGCAATGGGGGAAGAGATGGAGGCCGACTTGAAAAGGATAGATGCCATGGAGGAGGATCAAGAAGTTACCTCTCGTTTCCGTGCCGGATTCACGATGGGGGAACTACAGAGCTCGGCTATTCCAAACTCGGTCATCCCTTCCAATGTCAGATTTCTTTCTTATGAAAATATGAAAAAGAGTGTTACTTGTTCTCCAGCAGCTATGCAACATCCTTGGTTGAAAGGAGCTTTAGCCGTCACGGGCAAGCTCCGTAAGGAAATAATGGACCTCAAGCATCAAGTCAATAAGCTCGAGGAAGAGAGTCGTATTCTGAGGGGCATCATCGCCAAGAATATTACATCACCACCTCCGAAGAAAGAAACATAATCACATGGGTATGGGCACTCCCCTTGGCAACTGCCAAGCTTGGGGGAGGTGCCCCGGTATCGTATCACCATCACACTCCTATTTTTACCGTTTTTCTTAGTTCAATCCTTTTTGGTAATATCTTGATCTAGTAGTATAAAGTTTTTGGTATGATCTAGTTTTGAGTCTTGCTTTATGATCTCTCTATGTAATCGAGTCCGTGAGCTATATAATAAAGAATAGTGTTGAGTCAAGTGCTTTGGTTATCTTGCTATGATCATGAGGGAATAAAAGAAAGAATAAAAAGAAATAAAGAGATCATCTTGATCTTATGGATTGTAATGACTTCACATATAAAGGTATGATGAATAAAATTTGTTGAGAGTTGACAAACATAGTTTTGGTCATCGTTGCAATTAAGAGGAAATAATAATAAAAGTGAAGTTTTCACATATAAATACACTATCTTGGACATCTTTTATGATTGTGAGCACTCATTAAAATATGACATGCTAAAGAGTTGATGTTGGACAAGGAAGACAACGTAATGGGTTATGTTTTCTTATATCCGAAATAAAGTATATTGTCATGGAGCAAGCAACATGTTGAGCTTGCCTTTCCCTCTCATGCTAGCCAAATTCTTTGCACCAAGTAGAGATACTACTTGTGCTTCCAAATATCCTTAAACCCAGTTTTGCCATGAGTGTCCACCATATCTACCTATGGATTGAGTAAGATCCTTCAAGTAAGTTGTCATTGTGCAAGCAATAAAAATTGCTCTCTACATATGTATGATTTATTAGTGTGGAGAAAATAAACTTTATATGATCTTGTGATATGGAAGCAATAAAAGCGACGGACTGCATAATAAAGGTCCATATCACAAGTGGCAATATAAAGTGACATTCTTTCGCATTAAGATTTTGTGCATCCAACCATAAAAGCATATGACAACCTCTGCTTCCCTCTGCGAAGGGCTATCTTTCATTCTTGCCTTATACATTATACAAGAGTCAGGGTGATCTTCACCTTTCCTTTTTACATTTTATCCTTTGGCAAGCACATTGTGTTAGAAAGATCCTGATATATATATATATATATATATATATATATATATATATATATATATATATATATATATATATAGGACGCCAATTTGGGACACCTAGGTGCCTGGGCACCTCGCTTAAAAACCATTGGATGACACTAAGATCTGTGCGCGTCTAATTTGTACTAGCATTGATGGGTAAATCTTATTAGGAAAGAATTATTCCTTGATATGGACACTTAATACCTTCCCAGATTAGATAGGATAGAGAAAATCAGTAATAAATAGCCCATGTTTTAAGTCCATGCATGTCTCCTCGTACGTGCATATAACGGAGGACATACGTTGAATAAATCACTAGGTATATACGTACATAACCCAAAATATCTCAGGTATGTTTTGTATTCGAAATATGTTGGTTATATTAGATACCCATATGTCACGTAGCCGGATATATACATAGCCATGTTTTACTTTAGATATATGTCACGTAGACTGGGTATGTACAATATTTTCCAAGATTTTTTTTACACAACCGGGTATATAAGTGTGCAGATACATTGGGTATTTCCACTTGAGGTATATACGTCGACCGGGTATTACAATATTTTCTTCAGTAGGTATTGGATAGTTAGGAAACAAAAATAAAATGCAATTAGTCAAATAACAAATTCTTGGGTATATACATAGCCGCGTATGTACATACTTTTGTTAGTAAGTATAAGATACCCATTTTAGATAATTGGGAAACAAATAAATGTAATAGTTTAAAAAATAAATTATTGAATATATAAATACCTATGTATGTCCATAATTTCATTGGTAGGTATTAGATACCTGTATTAGATAGTTGGGGAACAAAAATACGCGTATTTGATACCTGTATCAATTCTAACAAAATCAATATTATGACGTTTTATTGTATGGCAAGTCTTGCATGCCTAATAATTAGAAGAAAACAAATAAAACATAAGCAGGGAAAGTCTTGCATGAAGAATAGTTAGGAAACAAATTAAATATAGGACGGTTCCAAAACAATCAAGGTGCCCAGGCACCTAGGTGCCCCAAACAATTTACCTATATATATATATATATATATATCCAATTGGATGTAAGTTAGCATGAACTATTATTGTTGACATTACCCTTGAGGTAAAAGGTTGGGAGGCAACACTATAAGCCCCTATCTTTCTCTGTTTCCGATTAAAACTCCATAACCATAAGTATTGCGTGAGTGTTAGCAATTGTGAAAGACTAAATGATAGTTGAGTATGTGGACTTGCTGAAAAGCTCTTATATTGAATCTTTCCGATGTTATGATAAAGTGCAATTGCTTCAATGACCGAGATTATAGTTTGTTAGTTTTCGATGAAGTTTCTGATTCATACTTGACATTGTGAAAAGATTGTTACTTGAGCATAAGAAATCATAGGACAATATTTATATATGTTGCTGTTATAAGAGTGATCATGATGCCCTCATGTCCGTATTTTATTTTATCGACACCGCTATCTCTAAACATGTGGACATATTTATCGTTATCGGCTTTCGCTTGAGGACAAGCGAGGTCTAAGCTTGGGGGAGTTCATACGTCCATTTTGCATCATGCTTTGATATTGATATTTATTGCATTATGGGCTGTTATTACACATTATGTCCTCTGTTATTTTACAAGGTTTACATGAAGAGGGAGAATGCCAACAGCTGGAATTCTGGGCTGGATAAGGAGCAAATATTAGAGACCTATTCTGCACAACTCCAAAAGTATTGAAACTCCACGGAAGTCAGTTTTGGAATTTATAAAAAATACTGAGCGAAGAAAGCACCAGAGGAGGGCCACCCACCATCCACGAGGGTGGGGCGCTGAGGGAGTCCTAGACTAAGGGGTCCTTGGGCGTCCGACCTGTTAGCCATGGGCCGGACTGATGGGCTGTGAAGATACGAAGACCGAAGACCGCACCCGTGTCCGGATGGGACTCTCCTTGGTGTGGAAGGCAAGCTTGGCGACCGAAATATGTAGATTCCTTTCTCTGTAACCGACCTTGTGTAACCCTAGATCTCCCAGGTGTCCATATAAACCGGAGTACTTAGTCCGGAAAGGGAGAGATTCATTACCTTAGTCATACAGGCTAGACTTTTAGGGTTTAGCCATTACGATCTCGTGGTAGATCAACTCTTGTAATACTCATATTCAGCAAGATCAATCAAGCAGGAAGTAGGGTATTACCTCCATAGAGAGGGCCCGAACCTGGGTAAACATCGTGTCCCCTGTCTCCTGTTACCATCGACCTTAGACGCACAGTTCGGGACCCCCTACCTGAGATCCGCCGGTTTTCACACTGACATTGATGCTTTCATTGAGAGTTCCACTGTGCCGTCCCCAAAAGGTTTGATGGCCCCTTCAATCATCAACAACAATGTTGTCCAAGGGGAAACCTTCCTCCCCGGACAGATCTTCGTGTCCGGTGGCTTCGCACTGCGGGCCAACTCGCTTGGCCACCTGGAGCAGATCGACAGCTACGCCCCTGGCCATCAGGTCAGATTCGGGAGCTTGAATTACGTCGCGGACGTCTGTGGAGATTTGATCTTCGCCGGATTCGAGACCGCGGCGACCGCTCCCGGTCACCTTGACGAGCATGACCTAAACCGGTCGTCAGATCGCATCCGGGAGATAGCTCCTGTGACCACTCCAGCCTTAGATCCAGAGCACACTGCGGCATCCAAGGATTGGAGGTTTAACCCCACCATGGAGGCCACAGATTCTCCGGCGTTGGAGCCGCACATTGACTTAACCTCACGCAATACTCGCGTTACCGAAACACCGGACCTTTTTCCGGGTATAAATTCCGAACCGTGTGAGTCCGCGGATACCGAACTTGCTCGCTTATCGATCTTCGAGTTCAGCGCCGCAGACATCTTCCAGCACTCGCCCTTGGGTGATGTGCTGAACTCATTAAAGACCTTGTCCTTGGCGGGGGACTCATAGCCGAACTATGTACGATTTGAACTAGGGGCGGATGATGGGGAATTTCGCTTCCCACCCGCCACCCACTTCATAACCACTATCGAAGATTTAACCGACACGCTTGACTACGACTCCGGAGACATCGACGGTATGGACGACAATGCCGGAGACGAGGAGGCCCAAAACCCGTCGTTCACCGGATGATGGACGGCCACTTCCTCATATGACGTCTACATGGTAGATACGCCGAAGAATAATAGCGGCGATGACAAGGAAAACCCAGCAAAGGAGGACCCTCCTAAAACACAACCAAAGCGCCAACGCCAGCGGCGCCGCTCTAAATCCCGCCGAGCAGGGACAGCAACACCGGCACAGGAGACGACAACACTTCGGATGATGCCGAAGACATAGAAGAACCAGATGAACAAACAGCTGAACGAGACAATCGAGAATCAGGGCATGCCAGCCCTGACGAACAGGCCATAGAAGAAGACTCGGAGGACGGTAGCTACCGTCCGCCCTTTGAGGAGGAGGTGAGCCTCGGTAATGAAGACTTCATTGTGCCTGAGGAACCCCTGGAGCAGGAGCGCTTCAAGCGCCAGCTAATAGCCACCGCAAGGAGCCTGAAAAAGAAACAGCAGCAGCTTCAAGCTGACCAAGATCTACTCGTCGACAGATGGACTGATGTCCTGGTAGTCAAAGAATACGGCCTCAGACGCCCAGCCAAGAGTTACCCAAAGCGAAGGTTGCTACCTCAGTTCGATGAAGAGGCGCCGGAGCCCATACCTCCCTCGCGTAACGCGGCCGACCGAACACTACACGGTCGGGACAGTGCGGCGGATCGACCATCTTGTGGTTGGGATAGAGCGGCAATTCAAGCCGAACAGCCCGCCCCGCCGCCACGGAAAAATAGAGACAAAACAGTTCGGGGTCATACATATGACCTCCGGCAAACCTTGGGCAGTAGAGCAGGACACACAAGATCGATCTATGGATCGAGAGGACGTGCCTTGACACACGACGATGGCTATATATTCGGACGTGACAAACCTAGTCACGCTCGAGCCGATAACAAGAGACGGACTCCATCGGAGCTACGTCGTGACGCGGCCCGCTATAGAGGCGCCGCACACCCTCTTTGCTTCACTGATGAAGTAATGGACCATGAATTCCCCGAAGGGTTCAAGCCCGTCAATACTGAATCATACGACGGAACAACCGATCCCGCAGTATGGATCGAGGATTTTA
Organism: Triticum aestivum; assembly: GCF_018294505.1. Classification (NCBI taxonomy): domain Eukaryota; kingdom Viridiplantae; phylum Streptophyta; class Magnoliopsida; order Poales; family Poaceae; genus Triticum; species Triticum aestivum. The sequence goes on from NC_057814.1 coordinate 572,421,820, forward strand.
TTCTCCACATTCACATGGCCCGCAGAGATGACCTCCATGCTATCAAATACCTCCCACTACAACTGAAAGGGCCAGCTCAGCACTGGTTAAACAGCCTGCCTGAAAATTCTATTGGCAGCTGGGAGGACTTGGAAGAAGCATTTCTCGACAACTTCCAAGGTATATATGTCCGGCTGCCGAACGCCGATGACTTAAGCCACATAGTTCAACAGCCCGGGGAGTCAGCCAGGAAATTCTGGACTAGGTTCCTAACTAAAATGAACCAGATCGTCGATTGTCCGGATGCAGAAGCCCTAGCGGCCTTTAAACATAGCATCCGCGACGAATGGCTCGCCCGCCACCTCGGCCAAGAAAAGCCGAAATCTATGGCCGCCCTCACGGCCCTCATGACCCGCTTTTGTGCGGGTGAGGACAGCTGGCTGGCTCGTAGTAAAAATACGGCCAGCGAGGCAGCCACCTCCGAGGCCAAAAACAGCAACAGCAAGCTCCGACGCAGCAGACACAAACGCCGAAGCAATGGCGATAGCACCGATGAAACTGCTGTAAACGCCGGATTCAGCGGCTCCAAGTTCGGTTAGCGGAAAATGCCGTATCAAAGAAACAATCAGGGACCATCTAGCATGGACCGCATACTTGACCGTCCGTGCCAAATTCATGGCACCCCGCACAAACTAGCCAATCATACCAACAGAGACTGCTGGGTGTTTAAGCAAGCCGGCAAGTTAAACGCTGAGAATAAGGAAAAGGGATCGCAGAGCGAGGATGATGACGAGGAGCCCCTGCAGCCAACCACAGGGGGACAGAAGAAGTTTATGCCATACAGCCAGTCGCCCCAAAATTCAACCCATGGTCAACATGCCCGATCACTTTTGATTGTCGGGATCATCCGACCAGTATCCGGCATGGCGGTTCAGCCGCACTAGTTCTCAACCCAATCATTGATGGATTTCACCTGACACGCGTCATTATGGACGGAGGCAGCAGCCTCAACCTGCTTTATCAGGATACAGTGCAAAAAATGGGCATCAATCCATCACGGATCAAGCCCACAAAGACTACCTTCAAGGGAGTCATACCAGGTGTCGAGGCCCGCTGCACGGCCGCAATCACGCTAGAAGTTGTCTTCGGGTCTCCGGACAATTTCCGAAGCGAGGAATTAATCTTCGACGCCGTCCCCTTTTGCAGCGGCTATCACACACTACTCGGACGAACCGCGTTCGCTCGACTCAATGCAGTGCCACACTATGCCTATCTTAAGCTCAACATGCCCGGTCCACACGGCGTCATCACGGTCAACGGAAATACGGAACGCTCCCTCCGTACAGAGGAGCACACCGCCGCCCTAGCAGCAGAAGTACAGAATGTCCTTCTCAAGCAAAACCATAATCCGGCTGCCGAGCGACTGGACACTGTTAAGAAGGTCCGGATTACGCTGCAGCAGGACAGCTCGGCTCGTCAAGAGCTCGATTAGCAATTTGGCCTCCGTCCCAGCCCCGATTAGGCAGTGGCATTTGTACCACGCATACATAATTACGCACTAGAAATGCCATGGGCATCGTTGGAGGCACAGCTAGCTTGCAGTCCACAGTTCGGATTGACCGATCCCGGACACACATATACTGCCAATTTTTTTCCTTTTCCTTTTCCAGGTTTACTTAGGCCTTTTTCAAATGGCCCGACCACCGATCATGTCAAAGGATACAAAGACCAAGGAGGCAAGGAGCTTTGGTGTACAAGGGAATCCCCAGGTGGTCTCTGCTAACGATTGCTATACCTGTTGTACATACCCGCACGCAGCTCGCTCTTGGTCATGGCATGTTAAAATAGCCTTATTTGCTTATCGCATTTCTTGTATAAGTACGCCTCAACATATTCATCACATTACAATGGCAAAATAAATGGTAGCATCAGCTTATTACTTGATTTTCTCTTGGCCTTTGTATTTACTACTCATCGAACTCATACACTCTGGTACGTATCACTTCGCCAGGGGCTTCATCACGCCCAGTAGTACGGCAATAAAGTCCGAACACTTTTTATAGTACGGTTCGGCACCCTGAACTTATAGCATTATATGCATCGGCTCCGAATCATGTCTTTGGTCAATAGTTGGGTTTCCCAGCTCCTGTGCTTACTACCTTACATTCCGCTATATCGGCTAGGGTAGTAAAGGGAGAACTACTGCGATTGTGTCCCGGTTCTTCCGGACGAGCACCTCAGTAGAGAAAGCCGAAAACTGACTGTCATGATGCAGCGAGAGCTAGTCAGCTGTTCGAGAGGTTTCAAATCCTTAGAGATTTTTTTCGCTTTATGCGAGGAATCGGTTTTTATACGATCAGGCGTGTATACCGCCCCTAGCTCGGTCTTCCAAATACCAGAGGCTTCGCCAAGATTCTTATTGTCAAACCCCTATGGCTACATGAGGGCGATAAAAGCCGTATAGTCCGATTGCCTTGTTCGTTGTGCTCAACACCTCCTTTAAGGACCAGAATGTGGAGTAAAGAGTGTTTAGATTTATCCCGAACACCCCTATAGTATCTACGTGGGGGCAGAAGCCAACGACTGGTTAACCCTCAGATTACATAAACGGCCGTACAGGAGGTCAAATTTTAAGAGTCACAAGCATAACGACTTGTTTCATGTTACAAGACAGGATAACATGAATGTTTTCAGTGGAATATAACATCCTTCGCACATTGCTCCGCCATAAGGCGGGATCCCTCCAGGACACCATCAAAATATAGCTCAGGTCGGCGGTGCTCCTTGCCCTTAGGCGGCCCTTCGGTCATCAACTTCTTGGCATCCATCTTCACCCAGTGCATCTTGACGCGGGCGAAGGCCATCCGTGCACCTTCAATGCAGACCGACTGCTTTATGACTCCAAGCCATGGGTAGGCACTAACAAGCCGCTTCACAAGTCTGAAGTAGCTGCTGGGCATGGGCTCGGCAGGCCACAGCCGGACTATTAGGTCCTTCATGGCTAGCTCGGCCGCCTTGTGCAGCTCGACCCGCTGTTTCAGCTGGTCGCTGAAGGGCACCGGATGTTCTGGTTCAAAGTATTGGGACCAGAACAGTTTCTCCGAAGAACTCCCTTCTTCGGCTTGATAGAACTCGGCAGCATCCAATATGCTGCACGGCAAATCCGTAAACGCCCCTGAAGAGCTCCAAATTCGGGTAAGTAAAAGGAACATTTCCTTAACATACTTGCTTTGCATAATGAAAGCCTTACCCGCCGCGATCTTCTTGGCCGCTTGGATTTCCTGGAGGGTGCTCTGGGCTTCGGCTCGGGCATCTCGTGCGCTCTGGAGGGCCTTCGCAAGTTCGGACGCTTGCGTCTTAGAATCACGCTCCAATGACTCGTACTTTTTGACGGCGTCCTGGAGCTCTTGCTGGACCTCGCCGACCCGGGCCTCGTGCTTCTCGCGTGCGGCGCGCTCCTTGGCCGCTTTGTCCTTGGCCTCGGCTAACGCCTTCTTGAGGGCCGCCACCTCGGTCATGGCCCCTAACAAAGTTCATGACGCTTTAGTCCGCACGAAACATTCATTCTTCCTAAAATATATGCGCAGGTTACTGCATACCTTGGCAGTCCTCAAGCTGCTTCTTTACGAGGCCGAGCTCTTCATTGGCCCGCTCCAGGCTCTGCTTCAGGCCAGAGACCTCCGCAGTGTGAGCGGCAGCAGCCAGCAGTGACGCTTGCTTATTTACATAGACATATTATGTTAGACTCCTGCAAAAATTGTTTTGATCCTCTGTTCGGCTTTTTCTTTCCAAACACCGAACAGAGCATCAGGGGCTACTGTCTACACTGAGATATTCTTTCTACGATTATTACCACAAAGCCTGTTAAAAGGCTAACGCAGGCCTCGGTCAGTCCTCTCTTGGCGGACTGAACCTTTTCAATCACCGTACCCATAAGGGCACGGTGTTCATCCACAATGGAGGTGCCTCGCAGCGCTTCCAGCAGATTATCCGGTGCCTCTGGTTGGACAGAGGTCACCGGCGGAATAGGCTCACCTCCTCCTTTCGGGGAAGGCCGTTCACTGAACTCCGGAGCCGTGTAGGTCTCCGGAATGGTATCCGGCTGAGGGCCGAATGGAACTTGGCCCCCACCACTAGTCCCCATGGGGGCTTTTTTTCCATGTGTCCGGCGGCGGAGGAGTCATCCTGGGGCGCCACCCTGACGATCTCCGGAAACTCTCCTCGGTCTGGGAAGGTCCTTTGGGACACCACCTCGACATCACCCTTGGGTGAGACAGAGTGAACGGGCGGCGGGGACATGCTAGCCATCTCCTTTGAGTCTAGCGAACCTTCTGTTGAGGATCGAGCGGAGATATCGCGGGCCGGACTGCAATGGCACAATTTAAACATATTACAAAGCGGAAAGGCCAGGCATCTGATGTGCATGAGGTTTGGGGATACTTACGAGGTGGCCTGAGGCTTGGTCCAGGGCATTCGCTCCGGACTGCTATCGACATCCCACGCGGAGTTATCCGCAGGGGAGCCCTTCCTCTTCTTGGGCGCCTTCGCCTCCAAATTTGTGGCGGCCCCCCTTTTCTTCCTTCCCCCCCTCAGGGGGAGCTACTTTCTTCCTCCTCCTCGCGGTCGTCTTCGGCGGCCGAAGAGTTAGTCTCGTCTTCGGACGACATGTCCGAAGCACCCTTTCGGCGAAGGCCACTCCTGGTCCCTTTCGGACGACATCATAAGGCATCGGAAACAGCATCTTCGTCAGGAGTGGGGTTTCTTCATCTTCGGGTAGAGGAGTTGGATAATTAATCCACCCCGCTACGTCGGTCTAGGCCTAAAAGAAATTGGTAGGGAGGCTTAGACTCTTTCCTCAAGATATGCCAGTAAAGATTATAGCTCGAAAACATGAAAGAGCTTACCGAATTAGCCTGGCGCTTTAAGCTAAGCCCACGATCCTCGGTCGTAGGCGGTGGTGTCTCGCCGGCCTTGAAGAGCACTTTCCAGATGTCTTCATGCATCGTGTCGAAGAGCTCTAGCAGCGTCTGGTGCTTGGCTGGATCGAACTCCCACAAATAGCAGGTCTGTCGTTGGCATGGAAGGATCCGGCGAATGAGCATGACCTGGATCACATTGACAAGTTTGATCTTCTTAGTTATCATGTTCTGGACGCACGTCTGGAGCCCAGTCAGCTCGTTCGCGGAACCCCAGGTTAGGCCCTTCTCTTGCCAGGAGGTGAGCCGCATCGGAACTCCGGATCGGAATTCGGGGGCCGCCGCCCAGTTGGTATCGCGTGGCTCGGTGATGAAAAACCACCACGACTGCCACCCCTTCACCATCTCCACAAAGGAGCCTTCAAGCCAGGTGACATTGGGCATCTTGCCCACCATGGCACCTCTGCACTCTGCTTGTTGACCGCTCACCACCTTCGGCTTCACATTGAAGGTCTTCAGCCATAGGCCGAAGTGGGGTGGGATGCGGAGAAAAGCCTCGCACACGACTATAAATGTCGAGATGCTGTGGATAAAGTTGGGGGCTAGATCGTGGAAGTCTAGCCCATAGTAAAACATCAGTCCGCGGACAAACGGGTGGAGAGGAAATCCCAGCCCGCGGACGAAATGCGCGAGGAACACCACCCTCTCATGAGGCTCGGGGGTGGGGACGATCTGCCCCTTGGCCGAGAGTCGATGAACGATTTCCTTGGCCAGGTATCCGGCCTCTTACAGTTCCTTGATATCTCTCTTTTTAATAGAGGAGGCCATCCACTTGCCTCCAGCTCCGGATCCGGACATGGTTGGAGCGCTTTCTCGGGCGGGGAAAGCTAGAGCTTGGGCGCTAGAGCTCAAGAATGGATGGGCGGAGGAAGGAGAAGGCGTAGGTGAGTAAGGACGAATCCTTATCCCCTTATAAAGGTCACGAATGTTCAATGCCTCCCCACTCGCCCTAAAACTCGCCTATTCCCAAGGGCTGTGTAGACGGCACGGTTGGGTTACCCACACCCGTATTGATGAGAATCCCGCAATAAGGGGACACGATCTCTGCTTTGACAAGACGTGCCAATGACAACCGCGTCTCGGAACGTGGAGCGGCAGACAAAAAACGGTTCGAAATTACAACCGGACAGATATGACGTCATGTTATAAAAAATAATCAGCGGATTGTGTGTGGTGGACATGATACAGGTCCGGACACATCGATGCGTCCGAAGACTATCTTGGAGTTCAGGAAGGGGAACCCGCCTTGCAATGCCGAAGACAAATCTGCGCGCCAGACTCCTCGTCATTGAAGCCAGGTTCAGGGGCTACTGAGGGAGTCCTGGACTAAGGGGTCCTCGGGCGTCCGGCCTGTTAGCCATGGGCCGGATAGATGGGCTGTGAAGATACGAAGACCGAAGACCGCACCCGTGTCCGGATGGGACTCTCCTTGGTGTGGAAGGCAAGCTTGGCGACCGAATATGTAGATTCCTTTCTCTGTAACCGACCTTGTGTAACCCTAGAACTCCTCGGTGTCTATATAAACTGGAGGACTTAGTCCGGAAAGGGAGAGATTCATTAGCTTAGTCATACAGGCTAGACTTTTAGGGTTTAGCCATTACGATCTCGTACTAGATCAACTCTTGTAATACTCATATTCATCAAGATCAATCAATCAGGAAGTAGGGTATTACCTCCATAGAGAGGGCCCGAACCTAGGTAAACATCGTGTCCCCTGTGTCCTGTTACCATCGACCTTAGACGCACAGTTCGGGACCCCCTACCCAAGATTCACCGGTTTTGACACCGACAGGCACGCCCTACCCCCTGGGCGCGCCCCCTACATCGTGGGCCCCCTGTCAGGCCTCCGTTGCCCATCTTTGGCTATATGGTGTCTTTCACCCTGGAAAAAATCATAAGCAAGGTTTCGGGAAGAAACTCCGCCGCCACGAGGCGGAACCAATCTAGGGCTCCGGCGGAGCTGTTCTACCAGGGAAACATCCCTCCGAGAGGGGGAAATCATCGCTATCGTCATCACCAACGATACTCTCGTCGGGAGGGGGTCAATCTCCATCAAGTTCATCTCTTGTATCCAATCTTCGTCCCAAAGCCTCAGATTGGTACCTGTAGGTTGCTAGTAGTGTTGATTACTCCTTATAGTTGATGCTAGTTGGTTTATTCGGTGGAAGATTATATGTTCAGATCCTTAATGCATATTAATACCCCTCTGATTATGAACATGAATATGATTTGTGAGTAGTTACGTTTGTTCCTGAGGACATGGGAGAAGTCTTGCTATTAGTAGTCATGTGAATTTGGTATTTGTTCGATATTTTGATGAGATGTATGTTGTCTTTCCTCTAGTGGTGTTATGCGAATGTCGACTACATGACACTTCACCATTGTTTGGGCCTAGAGGAAGGCATTGGGAAGTAATAAGCAGATGATGGGTTGCTAGAGTGATAGAAGCTTAAACCCTAGTTTATGCGTTGCTTCGTAAGGGGCTGATTTGGATCCATATGTTTCAAGCTATGGTTAGGTTTACCTTAATACTTCTTTTGTAGTTGCGGATGCTTGCAATAGGGGTTAATCATAAGTGGGATGCTTATCCAAGGAAGGGAAGCACCCAAGCAGCGGTCCACCCACATACCAAATTATCAAAGTAACGAACGCGAATCATATGAGCGTGATGAAAACTAGCTTGACGATAATTCCCATGTGTCCTCGGGAGCTTTTTCCTCTATATAAGAATTTTTCCAGGCTTGTCCTTTGCTATAAAAAGGATTGGGCCACCTTGCTGCACCTAATTTACTTTAGTTACTTGTTGCTTGTTACCAATTACCTTATCACAAAACTATCTGTTACCGATAATTTCAGTGCTTGCAGAGAATACCTTACTGAAAACCGCTTGTCATTTCCTTCTGCTCCTCGTTGGGTTTGACACTCCTACTTATTGAAAGGACTACGATACATCCCCTATACTTGTGGGTCATGAAGGTCAAGGTGCTTCTCAGCAAAGGCATCCAAGGCTTCCAGCCGGTTGAGGAAGGCCAATGTCATAGCGTCCTCACTGGCCTTGTAGATACCTATGTACATGATTTGCTCGTACACGTGGATGTGTAGGTTGATGAATTCTTGCAGGGCGAGGTGCCTCGCGGCGAGCGTGACCTCCGGGTGGACATTCTTCATGGCATCGGCGGGCAGTCGCAGGGCCACCAGTGCTTGAAAGAGGTTCCGGCCATGGAGGCCGATTAGGGTGGCCGGCAATGAGGAGCCTGGACGCGCAGGCTGGAGGAGTACGGCGATGTCGTCCGCGAGCTTCTTGAGGACGGTGAACTTGTGTTGGGGAACGCAGTAATTTCAAAAAAAATCCTACGCACACGCAAGATTATGGTGATGCATAGCAACGAGTGGGGGAGTGTTGTCCATGTACCCTCGTAGACCGTAAGCGGAAGCGTTTTATCAACGCGGTTGATGTAGTCGTACGTCTTCACGATCCGACCGATCCAAGTACCGAACGCACGGCACCTCCGAGTTCAGCACACGTTCAGCTCGATGACGTTCCACGAACTCACGATCCAGCAGAGTGTCGAGGGAGAGTTTCGTCAACACGACGGCGTGATGACGGTGATGATGAAGCTACCGGTGCAGGGCTTTGCCTAAGTACTGCAACGATATGACCGAGGTGGATTATGGTGGAGGGGGGCACCACACACGGCTAAGAGATCAATGATCAACTTGTGTGTCTATGGGGTGCCCCCCTCCCCCGTATATAAAGGAGTGGAGGAGGGGGAGGGCCGGCCCTCTACTATGGCGCGCCCTGGGGAGTCCTACTCCCACCGGGAGTAGGATCCCCCCCCCCCTTCCATGTAGTAGGATAAGGAGAGAAGGAAGGGAAGGAGAGAGTGAAGGAAGTCGGGGCCGGCCCCCCATCCAATTCGGATTGGGCTAGGGGGCGCGCCCTCCACCTTTTCCCTTCCTCTCCTCTATTCCACTAAAGCCCAATAAGGCCCATATACTCCCCGGGGGGTTCCGGTAACCTCCCGGTACTCTGGTAAATGCCCGAACTCATCCGGAACCATTCCGATGTCCAAACATAGGCTTCCAATATATCGATATTTACGTCTCGACCATTTCGAGACTCCTCGTCATGTCTGTGATCATATCCGGGACTCTGAACTACCTTCGGTACATCATAACATATAAACTCATAATACCGATCATTACCGAACGTTAAGCGTGCGGACCCTACGGGTTCGAGAACTATGTAGACATGACCGAGACACGTCTCCAGTCAATAACCAACAGCTGAACCTGGATGCTCATATTGGCTCCCACGTATTCTACGAAGATCTTTCGGTCAAACCGCATAACAACATACGTTGTTCCCTTTGTCATCGGTATGTTACTTGCCCGAGATTCGATCGTCGGTATCTCAATACCTAGTTCAATCTCGTTACTGGCAAGTCCCTTTACTCGTTCCCTAATGCATCATCTAGAAACTAACTCATTAGTCACATTGCTTGCAAGGCTTATAGTGATGTGCATTACCAGGAGGGCCCAGAGATACCTCTCCGACAATCGGAGTGACAAATCCTAATCTCGATCTATGCCAACCCAACAAACACCATCGGAGACACCTGTAGAGAACATTTATAATCACCCAGTTACGTTGTGACATTTGGAGACACAAAGTGTTCCTCCGGTATTCGGGAGTTGCATAATCTCATATTCATAGGAACATGTATAAGTCATGAAGAAAGCAATAGCAACAAACTAAACGATCATCGTGCTAAGCTAATGGATGGGTCAAGTCAATCACATCATTCTCTAATGATGTGATCCCGTTCATCAAATGACAACTTATGTCTATGGTTAGGAAACTTAACCATCTTTGATTAACGAGCTAGTCAAGTAGAGGCATACTAGTGACACTCTGTATGTCTATGTATTCACACATGTACTAAGTTTCCGGTTAATACAATTCTAGCATGAATAATAAACATTTATCATGAAATAAGGAAATAAATAATAACTTTATTATTGCCTCTAGGTCATATTTCCTTCAGTCTCCCACTTGCCCTAGAGTGAATAATCTAGTTCACATCGCCATGTGATTTAACACCAATAGTTCACATCACCATGTGATTAACACCCATAGTTCACATCGTCATGTGACCAATACCCAAAGGGTTTACTAGGGTCAATAATCTAGTTCACATCGCTATGTCATTAACACCCATAGAGTACTAAGGTGTTATCATGGTTTGCTTGCGAGAGAAGTTTAGTCAACGGATCTGCTACATTCAGAGCCGTATGTATTTTGCAAATATTCTATGTCTACAATGCTCTGCACGGAGCTACTCTAGCTAAATGCTCCCACTTTCAATATGTATCCAGATCAAGACTCAGAGTCATCTAGATCGGTGTCAAATCTTGTATCGACGAACTCTTTATCACCTCCATAATCGAGAAATATTTCCTTAGTCCTCTAAGGATAATTTTGACCAATGTCCAGTGATATACTCCTAGATCACTATTGTACTCCCTTGCCAAACTCAGGGCAGGGTATACAATAGGTCTGGTACATAGCATGGCATACTTTATAGAACCTATGGATGAGGCATAGGGAATGACTTTCATTCTCTCTATCTTCTGCCGTGGTCGGGTTTTGAGTTTTTACTCAACTTCACACCTTGCAACACAGGCAAGAACTCCTTATTTGATTGTTCCATTTTGAACTACTTCAAAATCTTGTCAAGGTATGTACTCATTGAAAAAACTTATCAAGCGTCTTGATCTATCTCTATAGATCTTGATGCTCAATATGTAAGCAGCTTTACCGAGGTCTTTCTTTGAAAAACTCCTTTCAAACACGCCTTTATGCTTTCCAGAAAATTCTACATCATTTCTGATCAACAATATGTCTCTCACATATACTTATCAGAAAGGTTGTAGTGCTCCCACTCACTTTCTTGTAAATACAGGCTTCACCGCAAGTCTATATAAAACTATATGCTTTGATCAACTCATCAAAGTGTATATTCCAACTCCGAGATGCTTGCACCAGTCCATAGATGGATCGATAGAGCTTCACACTTTGTTAGCACCTTTAGGATTGACAAAACCTTCTTGTTGTATCATATACAACTCTTCCTTAAGAAATTCATTAAGGAATGCAGTTTTGACATCCATTTGCCAGATTTCATCAAATGTAGCAATTGCTAACATGATTCGAATAGACTTAAGCATCGCCATGAGTGAGAAAATCTCATCGAAGTCAACACCTTGAACTTGTCGAAAACCTTTTTGCGACAATTTGAGCTTTGTAGATAGTAATGCTACTATCAGCGTCCGTCTTCCTCTTGAAGATCCATTTATTCTCAATCGCTTGGCGATCATCGGGCAAGTCAACCAAAGTCCATACTTTGTTCTCATACATGGATCCCATCTCAGATTTCATGGCCTTAAACCATTTTGCGGAATCTGGGCTCATCATAGCTTCCTCATAGTTCGTAGGTTCGTCATGGTCAAGTAACATGACCTCCAGAACAGGATTACCGTACCACGCTGGTGCGGACCGTACTCTGGTTGACCTACGAGGTTTGGTAGTAACTTGATCTGAAGTTTTATGATCATCATCATTAATCTTCCTCGCTAATAGGTGTAGGGATCACTGGAACTGATTTCTGTGATGAACTATTTTCCAATTTAGGAGAAGGTACAATTACCTGATCAAGTTCTACTTTCCTCCCACTCACTTCTTTCGAGAGAAACTCCTTCTCTAGAATGGATCCATTCTTAGCAATGAATATTTTTCCTTTGGTTTAATGATTAGAAGGTGTACCCAACAGTCTCCTTTGGGTATCCTATGAAGACGCATTTCTTCGATTTGGGTTCGAGCTTATCAGGTTGAAATTTTTCACATAAGCATCGCTACTCCAAACTTTAAGAAACGGCAGCTTAGGTTTATTGCTAAACCATAGTTCATATGGTGTCGTCTCAACGGATTTAGATGGTGCCCTATTTAACGTGAATGCAGCTGTCTCTAATGCATAATCCCAAAACGATAGTGGTAAATCGGTAAGAGACATCATAGATCACACCATATCTAATAAAGTACAGTTATGACGTTCGGACACACCATTACACTGTGGTGTTCCAGGTGGCGTGACTAGTGAAACTATTTCACATTGTTTTAACTGAAGGCCAAACTCGTAACTCAAATATTTTACCTCTGCGATCATATCGTAGAAACTTTTATTTCTTGTTATGATGATTCTCCACTTCACTCTGAAATTCTTCGAACTTTTCAAATGTTTCAGACTTATGTTTCATCAAGTAGATATACCCATATCTGCTCAAATCATCTGTGAAGGTCAGAAAATAACGATACCTGCCGCGAGCCTCAACACTCATAGGACCGCATACATCAGTATATATTATTTCCAATAAGTCAGTTGCTCTCTCCATTGTTCCGGAGAACAGAGTCTTAGTCATCTTGCCCATGAGGCATGGTTCGCAAGCATCAAGTGATTCCAAAAGCCCATCAGCATGGAGTTTCTTCATGCGCTTTACACCAATATGACCTAAACGGCAGTGCCACAAATAAGTTGCACTATCATTATTAACTTTGCATCTTTTGGCTTCAATATTATGAATATGTGTATCACTACGATCGAGATCCAACAAACCATTTTCATTGGGTATATGACCATAGAAGGTTTTATTCATGTAAACAGAACAACAATTATTCTCTAATTTAAATGAATAACCGTATTGCAATAAACATGATCAAATCATATTCATGCTCAACGCAAAAACCAAATAACATTTATTTAGGTTCAACACTAATCCCGAAAGTATAGGGAGTGTGCGATGATGATCATATCAATCTTGGAACTACTTCCAACACACATCATCACTTTACCCTTTACTAGTTTCTGTTCATTCTGCAACTCCCGTTTCGAGTTACTACTTTTAGCAACTAAACCAGTATCAAATACCGAGGGGTTGCTATAAACACTAGTAAAAAAGTACACATCAACAACATGTATATCAAATATACCTTTGCTCACTTTGCCATCCTTCTTATCCGCCAAATACTTGGGGTAGTTCCGCTTCCAGTGACCAGTCCCTTTGCAGTAGAAGCACTTAGTCTCAGGCTTAGGTCCAGACTTGGGCTTCTTCACTTGAGCAGCAACGTGCTTGCCATTCTTCTCGAAGTTCCCCTTCTTCCCTTTGCCCTTTTTCTTGAAACTGGTGGTCTTCTCAACCATCAACACTTGATATTTTTCTTGATTTCTACCTTCGCCGATTTTAGCATCGCGAAAAGCTTGGGAATTGTTTTCGTCATCCCTTGCATATTATAGTTCATCACGAAGTTCTAGTAACTTGGTGATAGTGACTAGAGAACTTTGTCAATTACTATCTTATCTGGAAGATTAACTCCCACTTGATTCAAGCAATTGTAGTACCCAGACAATCTGAGCACATGCTCACTGGTTGAGCTATTCTCCTCCTTCTTGTAGGCAAAGTACTGTCAGAGGTCTCATACCTCTCGACACGGGCATGAGTATGAGATACCAATTTCAACTCTTGGAATATCTTATATGCTCCGTGGCGTTCAAAACATTTTTGAAGTCCCGGTTCTAAGCCGTAAAGCATGGTGCACTAAACTATCAAGTAGTCATCATACCGAGCTTTTGTCAAAACATTCATAACGTCTGTATCTCCTCCTGCAATAGTTCTGTCACCTAGCGGTGCATCAAGGAAATAACACTTTTGTGCAGCAATGAGGATAATCCTCAGATCACGGACCAAGTCCGCATCATTGCTACTATCATCTTTCAACTTATATTTCTCTAGGAACATATCAAAAATAAACGGGGAACTACATCGCGAGCTATTGATCTACAACATAGATATGCAAATACTATCAGGACTAAGTTCATGATAAATTAAAGTTCAATTAATCATATTACTTAAGAACTCCCACTTAGATAGACATCCCTCTAATCATCTAAGTGATCATCCAAATCAACTAAACCATGTCCGGTCATCACGTGAGATGGAGTAGTTTTCAATGGTGAACATCACTATGTTGATCATATCTTCTATATGATTCACGCTCGACCTTTCGGTCTCCAGTGTGTGTGCGAAGATCATGGTGATGCATAGCAACGAGCGGGATGTGTGCGAAGCACGTCGGTATAACCAGTCTCGCATAAGCGTACGCGTAATGTCGGTCTGGGCCACTTCATCCAACAATACCGCCGAATCAAAGTATGACATGCTGGTAAGCAGTATGACTAGTATCGCCCACAACTCACTTGTGTTCTACTCGTGCATATAACATCTACGCATAAACCTGGCTCGGATGCCACTGTTGGGAACGCAGTAATTTCAGAAAAATTCCTACGCACACGCAAGATCATGGTGATGCATAGCAACGAGCGGGAGAGTGTTGTCCACGTACCCTCGTAGACCGTAAGCGGAAGTGTTTTATCAACGCGGTTGATGTAGTCGTACGTCTTCATGATCCGACCGACCCAAGTACCGAACGCCCGGCACCTCCGAGTTCAGCACACGTTCAGCTCGATGACGTTCCATGAACTCACGATCCAGCAGAGTGTCGAGGGAGAGTTTCGTCAGCACGACGGCGTGATGACGGTGATGATGAAGCTATCGGCGCAGGGCTTCGCCTAAGCACTGCAACGATATGACCGAGGTGGATTATGGTGGAGGGGGGCACCGCACATGGCTAAGAGATCAATGATCAACTTGTGTGTCTATGGGGTGCCCCCCTCCCCCGTATATAAAGGAGTGGAGGAGGGGGAGGGCCGGCCCTCTACTATGGCACGCCCTGGGGAGTCCTACTCCCATCGGGAGTAGGATTCCCCCCTTCCACGTAGTACGAGTAGGAGAGAAGGAAGGGGAGGAGAGAGGGAAGGAAGGGGAGGCGGCCCCCCATCCAATTCGGATTGGGCTAGGGGGCGCGCCCTCCACCTTTTCCCTTCCTCTCCTCTATTCCACTAAGGCCCAATAAGGCCCATATACTCCCCGGGGGGTTCCGGTAACCTCCCGGTACTCCGGTAAATGCCCGAACTCATCCGGAACCATTTCGATGTCCAAACATAGGCTTCCAATGTATCGATCTTTACGTCTCACATACTAGTGACACTTTGTATGTCTATGTATTCACACATGTACTAAGTTTCCGGTTAATACAATTCTAGCATGAATAATAAAGATTTATCATGAAATAAGGAAATGAATAATAACTTTATTATTGCCTCTAGGGCATATTTCCTTCAACTTGTTGGTGGTGGCAACGATCATCTGGTCCAACTGAGAGTCGTAGTTGGTGTCGACGACGGCCATCCACCAGCCGGTCGCCAACACCGTCTGGAGACGATCCTCGGCGCCATGCCATAGGCCGGCGTTGTGGACCATCTGGCACAGCCGCTGGCCGCTCGCGCGCATCGCCGCCATGGGTCTGGAGTGAGGACTTTTGCACTTAGTGTAGGTGCTTAGGCAAATTCTTAGGTGCGTATGATGTGGTAGATGGATTGGAATGGAGGGGCGCCTTTATATGAGTGCAAACTGCGTTGCATTCACATCGTGCAGCCTCTTTTCCCGGTCCTCCTCCCATTACTTCCCTCATGCATTCACGATGCTAATTGAAGGAGGATGCATCATTGGCCATTCAACATTCCGAGAACCGCTACCCCCTCCCTCGTCTGCATTAAAGCCGTATCGGGAACTACACCACCCGATGTCAAATCGAATAGTACTGCGCCGCCCGCTGCATGCCCGGCTGAACACGCCTCCTCGCCTCCATCAAACCCCTCCGTTAAACCCGCATGCAAACCGAGAAACCTACTCCGGCCACACGTCTGTTCATGAGCGGGCTGGAATTAAATGCAACACCGGCCGAGCTCCTCCCGTCCGCCCTCAGTTTAAACGAGGCCAGACACCGGCCAAGCTCCTACCGCCCGCCCTCTATTTAAATGAGGCCAGACAGATAGCGGGTAAGAATTGCACCCCTCCGCCACTCCCCCATCTCCTCCTTCACCATTTTCTCCACTCTTAAGATGGCTTCCGAGGAGCCGTTCTCCAAAATACTACCCGGCTGGGTGGCCCGCCGAGCCCTCCGAATACGGGCGAGGCCGCTCGGTGCTTCACCAACCTCGCTTGGCCCGACGGAGCCAGTTGCTGCCCCAAGCTGGTGCGTGGTTCAGCAACTCGCCGCTCTAGTTCAACTCGATGAGGAGTGGCGAGTTTCTCCACGCCAGCACGGCGGCGAGCACGCTGGTATGGGTGTCGTTGCTGCCGCGTCGTACCGCGCCACCAGTGTTTGCGGTGGCCGCGCCTCCCGTGTCTGTCAGTGTGCCTCTCGTGCCTGTGGCACCGCAATGCAGGCAGAGACAGAAGCCGGGTGCGTGGAGAGCGACAAGTCGGTGGCCAGCTTCTCCATGTCCGCCATCATCGAGGAGAAGTAGATCACGGGAGGCCGCAGCCACTTGGGTCCCATGAAGGCCACCGTCGAGGCGACGACTATGCATTCAGGTGGTTTCTTTGTTGCTTCGTCTCTTCCGAGGACCTTCGTCGGCCCCGCAAGTGTCTGCCGGACATGAGGAAGACAAAGGGATCCGCGGGCGGCCATTTAGATTAGGTACTCCCTCTCCGGCTGGCGGGAAATATTTGTTCTATGAATGGATAAATTGGATGTATTTATAACTAAAATAAGTCTAGATACATCCATTTCTAGGACAAGTATTTTCGGACGGAGGGAGTATTAATTATACCAAGAGAGCCGGATTAGCACCGCTTAGATCATGTAAATGTAATGAAATCCATCATGTTTATATGAAGATCCGACTTTTTATACGAAATCCTTCATGCTTATATGAAAATAGTCCGTGTTTGCACGAATTTCATCTGGTTGGTTAGAGTTGTGAAAATGTATGCCGATGGCGTTTGATGTCGTCCTCCACGGAAGGAAGCGGGAGGAAATTTGCCGGCTGCCGTTGGAGATGCTCTTATGCTGGAAATAATAGAGTCACATCCAATCCATTTGAGTTAATTGCGTGTATGATTCTCCCTCTATAAAAAGTTAATTGCATGTACAGTGTGCACATGACTTGCAGGGTGGCTACAGCTTCGTACAGAAAAGTTAAAAAGAAACAAGTCCATCCTTAATCTTGTATTCTAAGTACTTTGTGGGTTCCACTGTCAGTACAGTAACGAAATAAGTATATATTAAATAAGTAATATATAATATAAAAATCTAAAGTTAAAGACAGAATGCGAACTCAGGTCATCGTGTTGCGACCATCCGGCGCTAACCAGTCCAGCACATTTTTGTTGTAGACCATGCTGGAGATATATCTCCATGTCTACTCTTATACTCCATCCGTTCGTAAATATTTGTCTTTTTTCAGATTTCAAATGGACTACCACATACGGATGTGTATGTAGACATATTTAGAGTGTAGATTCACTCATTTTGCTCCGTATGTAGTCACTTGTTGAAATCTCTAAAAAGACAAATATTTAGGAACAGAGGAAGTAGAAAACAGAGTTAGTGATGATAGTGTGCGTGCCATCCTGCAATATAGGCCGTCGGATTTATATCTAACTGATAGGAAGGAAACTATGGCAATTTTTCAAAAAGATACCCGCACCCCTCTCCACGTTTGCAAATAAGGCCTTCCCTCATTCATCCTTTTCTCTACTCTTATAAAAAACAGAGTTGGTGTTGATGGTGTGCCTGCCATCCTGCAATATAGGTCGTCCGATTTATATCTGACGGATACGAAGGAAACTATGGCAATTTTGCAAAAAGATACCCACACACCTCTCCACATTTGCAAATAAGGCCTTCCCTCGTTCATCCTTTTCTCTCACAAGATAAACTACTCATATAAATGCATCTTGATGTTCCGTGCAACGCATGGGCATCTTGCTAGTCTCTCACATGATAAACTACTCATACAAATGCATCTTGATGTTCCATGCAACGCACGGGCATCTAGCTAGTTTCTTTTAAAATAGTTATTGCGACAATTGGGTTGAAGTGATATATTTTATGTCTGCCCCGAATGATTTTAGATTCACTAGTAGTCACAAAGAAAATGTTTCCTTGTTAATTAACATAAAACAGGGTGAAAACTATCACATGAGGCCAGTAAAAACAAGGCACACTGGGTTCAGCGTCATCGTCACTACAGTTGTGCGCACGCGAGAAGTCTACATGTCGAGGGGCCTACGGAGAAAAAGACGTATCGAGTGTGTATGAGCGAGGCACAGAGACACAATGTTTTAGAGAGAAACAATTGACAGATTAAGATCAGATTGAGTTGTCACCCTTCTGCTGTCATTGTTGGGGTTGGGGGTGGGGAGGGGGAGGGAGAGAAAGACGTATCGAGAGTGTGCGCGGTAGGCACAGAGGCACAACTAGCGAGTGTGTGTGTATGTGTGTGTGTTTGAAAGAGGACTAGATATATTACTATCAAGATCGAGGTGCCACCCTACTCCTTCGGTGCCGGGTAGTGTGTGTGTGTGTGTGTTTGAGAGAGAAGCCAGTCGATAGATTAGTATCAATATCAAGGTGTCACCCTACTCCTTCGGTGTCGGGAAGTGTGTGTGTGTGTGTCTGTGTGTGTGTGTGTGTGTGTGGGTGTGGGGGGGCAGTGACACTTACATATCTCTACTCTCATAAAAAACAGAGTTGGTGATGATGGTGTTCCTGCCATCCTGCAATATAGGCCATCCGATTTATATCTGACAGATATGAAGGAAACTATGGCAATTTTGCAAAAAGATACCCACACCCCTCTCCACATTTGCAAATAAGGCATTCCCTTGTTCATCCTTTTCTCCCACAAGATAAACTACTCATACAAATGCATCTTGATGTTCCGTGCAACGCATGGGCATCTTGGTAGTAGGGAGAAGGAGTTTGTGTGACACATATCTATATTAAGGGATAGGTAGATAGCATGTGTGTGAGGCATACTTAAAGCATCACGAAGATAAACAAACGGTGTGCGTGCAAGTGCCGGAAAAAATGAAGCGAGAAACAATGTCTAAGCGCGTGCACGCACGCGCGCGCGCATGTGTGCGTGTGTGTGTGTGTGTGTGTGTGTGTGTGTGTGTGTGTGTGTGTGTGAAAGAGAGAGAGAGAGAGAGAGAGAGAGAGAGAGAGAGCGAAATCTCAAAACAAAAGGTACTCTGCTGGAATCCCATTGTATGTATTCATATGGTTCCGGAACTCGAGTTAACCTTAGGCATATGTGTGAGAGACATAACTATACTTTGAGACATTAGTGGCTGTGGGTGGGCGGAATTAAGGGGTGGGCGTGTTCGACAGAGAGAGCCTGTGTGTTGCTGTGCGAGAGACTTGTAGGATGGGGTAGAAAGACGAATTATAACCTTGACGGAGGGAGAGAAATACATGAAGTGCGTATGTGTGATTCCGATGCCCACGGGGAAATGAGATATGTATGCGTGTGAGAGAGATTGCACAATTCATTCACGTATCACTATCTAGCGATCGTGGACGTGCATTGCTTGAACATAAATCAATATCTACTTCGTATCATGGCCAAAGGTACAATATCGATTCAACGCTATAAAGTTTGGACACTCACATATCACATTTTTTCTATCTAAATAAACCTTTTCAATTGTGCATGCCAAAGTTATAGTGGTGTTTCTTCAAACAACCAATGTAGCTATCATGTACATGCACCATTGTTACTCTTGCATTCAAATTCATTAGTCTTGGATGATTTAAGGTTCTATTATGAAGTAATATATGTAATATTCATATATGAATTCAACGGGTACGCAGTTTATGAAACGGAGGCTATGTAATCATATGAGGTAACACTTTTAAGTAGCGGACTACAATATCCATTTCTTTTGTGGGACTACAATATCCATTTCTTTTTGTGCGCCTCTACACTAACACGTCAACGCATTATGTTTAAAGTACACTAAATTATCTATTTACACGAGAAATGCATAGGCTGAGGGTTTGATCCCTTTTTTTGTGAACGCGCCTCTACACCCGTACGATTGGTCGCGCCCGTGTGAACGTCCAAGTTATCGGCGCATCATCCCGAGTTATTGTCTTTTTTTCTGGGGTGGACTTCACACCAGTTATTAACTGCTGACGCGTGCCCCGTGTACATAGTCTCGCATGACCTTCCCGCTAGCACGGTCCAAAATTAGTTGAAACTGGATACGAATGATTCCTCGGGCGGCAAAATCTCCGGCCTCCTTCTAAAATTTCCGCCACCTAGTCTTTAGTATGCGAAATTCCCCTTTTGTCCTTGGTGCACGGAGAACAACAGTTACAATACCGCCCTCGTCTACATATAAGGTCGGGGCTGCTTTGGTGACTTCCGGTTCCCCCCACCACATGGCACCCCCATTTCCTCTCCCCCTCCCGCAAAAACGACTAACTCCACAGCACCAGAGCATCTTACATCACGCCATCCGTACTTCATCGGCCTTTCTACCCCCCCTCTTGAAACCCTAGACTGCTCATCCACCGGCATATGAGAGCCCATTCACTGCCAGCGGCGTCCACCTCG
>NC_057814.1:572443025-572445615 GCF_018294505.1 Triticum aestivum
GTCGCTTTGCCAACTCACAAGTCCACGGCCTCAGATCCGCTTCGTTGCACCCTCATCCAACCTACCGGAGCAGCTTCTGAAGCCCCGTCCACGGCCGCAGATCCGCATCATCGACACCATCCTTAACCCAACAACCGGAGCAGCTTCACCGACGCCCTCATCCACGGCCACAGATCTGCTTCGCCCACACCGTAGTCCACCCTACTGGAGCTGCTCCACAAACACCCTACTCGACGGTTCTAGCTCTCCTTACCGGACCCAGACAGCCAGCACAGCTTCATCACCCTTGACGTTTCTAACCTGATTCCCACCATCTGGCAAGATGCCAAGCACCCGCCACGGCTTAGGTACCTGTCACCTTTAAACCCGTCCAGCATCACCTGCCCGATGTACTTCAAATATACTAACAGGTCGCTGTTACCTGTTATGCAGCTGGCAAAAACTACAAGGACGACGTTTTTTCTGGATCTAACAGCTTGGCCAACCAAGATCCTGGACTGAGGCATTGCTATGATCATGTAAGTGTGTCTCTCTCTCTCTTGTATTGTTGTGTGCCTGCCAGTGTGCTTTGCTAGGATTTTCGACCAGTAATCCCTTTGTGCAGACAAGATTTCTACTACTTGCTGCTAAATTAGATATGTAGATGTCATACATGATACTACCTCATACCTCCGTTCCTAAATATAAGTCTTTCTAGAGATTCCACTATAGGCTACATACGGAGCAAAACGAGTGAATCTACATTCAAAAATGCATCTATATACATCTGTATGTGGTCCATACTGGAATCTCTACAAAGACATATATTTAGGAACAGAGGTAGTACATTACACAAAATCATAGGTGGCATGTAGGAATTCCAATGCACTACATTAGGCTCCCTTAGAGTGCCTGCTAGTCCAACACACAGAGTCATGGCTAGTTTATGCTCCGCACACAATCGTTAATTGGTGGTTTAAATATGCGCAAGGGATATGCAATGTGTTATCATGTAGAGATGTCTGAAATTAGTCGTGTCACTTGCAGATGGGGTTACACAATGAAAAAGTACAAGATGTATGTGGAAATTTCATGTAACATCGCAAAAAAAGGAGAGGCAGCGGTGAGCCTATACAGTGTGCTATGGTAGGTCACTCCTCCATTGCAATCATCATGACATGTTATTTGTATATCAGTTCTATTGGCCAAGTTTCTTAGGGACAGTTATTACAAGTTATCCTAAGAAAATAAGCACCTATGAATATAAGCTCCAGGTAATAAGCCAACCAGTTCTTTTCATTGCCTTCCTTTTCAGCTTATCTTTGGTATGATCAGTGAAAAGTCTAGATTGCATTATATTTTGTCATTTTGCTGCCCATATGAAAATTAATTTGACTTGCAAACATCACAAATTGAACCCAGTGCAGTAATTAATATGATAGGAAAACAGACCATCACTATTTGTTCAAAATGCAAATACAAAGATACCATCTACTTGCCACAATCTACTTTGGTCAATGTCTTCCATAGAAATCCCATTGCCTAATTTAAACGAAGAACGCATGACCCACATTTAAATGAAGAACAATTATTTATTGAAATTCGATGGTCAAGTGGCTGGTTATTATCATATAGCAGCACCACCTGAAAGCATCATATAGCAGCAGCAGCTCATAGCAACTCATCATATAGCAGCAACAGCAGCAGCAGTGTGCAATTCATCATATACCAGCAGCAGCTCATAGCAATTCGTCATATAGCAGAAGCAGGAGCATCTCATAGCAATTCATCATATAGCAGAAGCAGGAGCATCTCATAGCAATTCATCATATACCAGCGGCAGGAGCAGCTCATAGAAATTCATCATATAGCAGCAGGAGGAGCAGCTTATAGCAACTCATCATATAGCAGCAGCAGCTCATAGCAATTCATCATATAGCAACAACAGCTCATAGCAATTCATCATATAGCAGCAGCAGGAGCGGCTCATAGCAATGCATCATATAGCAGCAGCAGAAGCAACTCATAGCAATTCATCGTATAGTGGATCAGAATGAAAATTTGGCAAAAAATCAGAGGAGATCCTCACCTTGTTGGATGAGCTCATCCTTCAACAGCACCTCAAGGCCATGGCCTGGGAGGAGGGGAGGGGGAATAAGGTGCCTTCTGCCACAGTGTGGCATCAGCCGTAGTTGTGCGGCGCCCACCGGAGTAGTGCGTTGGACGGACCACAGTGGAGCAGCTGCTGGAGAGGATGAGAATGAGGGGCAGCGCCAGAGGGAGGAGCAGACGGGGAAATTTGGTCCTACCCACCGGCCATGTAGCCTAGCTGCACAGAGCATCATCGAGGACCAAGCCAGATGGGACCAGTGGCGACGGCTCCCTGGAGGAACCCTAGTGCTACAGGCAGGGGATCGAGGTAGAGGGAAAGGGGAGAGGAGATGCAAGCGGGCAGGGCAATGAACGCTTGTGTGTTTGTTTTTACTTGAGGGTCAGGTGTGACGCGAGCGTGAGCAGTTGCATTTTGAGTGTAATATAGGCAGACAACAGAGTCATTTCACTATTCCCCTTCCCTTCAATTTTTAGCGAGCTTCTACCCCAAACACCCCCC